>NC_056747.1:1355931837-1356129337 GCF_019279795.1 Protopterus annectens
ACCTGTCCGTTTCAGAGCTGTATACTGAACATTAACCTGTCCATTTCAGGGCAGTATACTGAACACTAACCTGTCCATTTCAGGGCCATATACTGAACACTAACCTGTCCATTTCAGGGCAGTATACTGAACACTAACCTGTCCATTTCAGGGCCGTATACTGAACACTAACCTGTCCATTTCAGGGCAGTATACTGAACACTAACCTGTCCATTTCAGGGCAGTATACTGAACACTAACCTGTCCATTTCAGGGCTGTATACTGAACACTAACCTGTCCATTTCAGGGCCATATACTGAACACTAACCTGTCCATTTCAGGGCCGTATACTGAACACTAACCTGTCCATTTCAGGGCTGTATACTGAACACTAACCTGTCCATTTCAGGGCCGTATACTGAACACTAACCTGTCCATTTCAGGGCCATATACTGAACACTAACCTGTCCATTTCAGGGCAGTATACTGAACACTAACCTGTCCGTTTCAGGGCCGTATACTGAACACTAACCTGTCCATTTCAGGGCAGTATACTGAACACTAACCCGTCTGTTTCAGGGCTGTATACTGAACACTAACATGTCCGTTTCAGGGCAGAATACTGAACACTAACCTGTCTGTTTCAGGGCCGTATACTGAACACTAACCTGTCCATTTCAGGGCAGTATACTGAACACTAACCTGTCCGTTTCAGGGCAGTATACTGAACACTAACCTGTCCATTTCAGGGCCGTATACTGAACACTAACCTGTCCATTTCAGGGCAGTATACTGAACACTAACCTGTCCATTTCAGGGCCGTATACTGAACACTAACCTGTCCATTTCAGGGCAGTATACTGAACACTAACCTGTCCATTTCAGGGCAGTATACTGAACACTAACCTGTCCATTTCAGGGCTGTATACTGAACACTAACCTGTCCATTTCAGGGCCGTATACTGAACACTAACCTGTCCATTTCAGGGCAGTATACTGAACACTAACCTGTCCGTTTCAGGGCAGTATACTGAACACTAACCTGTCCGATTCAGGGCCGTATACTGAACACTAACCTGTCCGTTTCAGGGCTGTATACTGAAGACTAACCTGTCTGTTTTAGGGCAGTATACTGAACACTAACCTGTCCATTTCCGGGCCATATACTGAACACTAACCTGTCCATTTCAGAGCTGTATACTGAACACTAACGTGTCCATTTCAGGGCCGTATACTGAACACTAACCTGTCCATTTCCGGGCAGTATACTGAACACTAACCTGTCCATTTCAGGGCTGTATACTGAACACTAACCTGTCCATTTCAGGGCAGTATACTGAACACTAACCTGTCCATTTCAGGGCTGTATACTGAACACTAACCTGTCCATTTCAGGGCCGTATACTGAACACTAACCTGTCCATTTCAGGGCCGTATACTGAACACTAACCTGTCCATTTCAGGGCCATATACTGAACACTAACCTGTTCATTTCAGGGCAGTATACTGAACACTAACCTGTCCATTTCAGCGCTGTATACTGAACAATAACCTGTCCATTTCAGAGCAGTATGCTGAACACTCACCTGTCCATTTCAGGGCTCTATACTGAATACTAACCTGTCCATTTCAGGGCAGTATACTGAACACTAACCTGTCCATTTCAGGGCTGTATACTGAACACTAACCTGTCCATTTCAGGGCTGTATACTGAACACAAACCTGTCCATTTCAGGGCAGTATACTGAACACTAACCTGTCCATTTCAGGGCAGTATACTGAACACTAACCTGTCAATTTCAGGGCTGTATACTGAACACTAACCTGTCCATTTCAGGGCTGTATACTGAACACTAACCTGTCCATTTCAGGGCCGTATACTGAACACTAACCTGTCCATTTCAGGGCTGTATACTGAACACTAACCTGTCCATTTCAGGGCAGTATACTGAACACTAACCTGTCCATTTCAGGGCAGTATACTGAACACTAACCTGTCCATTTCAGGGCAGTATACTGAACACTAACCTGTCCATTTCAGGGCCGTATACTGAACACTAACCTGTCCATTTCAGGGCAGTATACTGAACACTAACCTGTCTGTTTCAGGGCAGTATACTGAACACTAACCTGTCCATTTCAGGGCAGTATACTGAACACTAACCTGTCCATTTCAGGGCAGTATACTGAACACTAACCTGTCCATTTCAGGGCCGTATACTGAACACTAACCTGTCCATTTCAGGGCAGTATACTGAACACTAACCTGTCCATTTCAGGGCCGTATACTGAACACTAACCTGTCCATTTCAGGGCAGTATACTGAACACTAACCTGTCCGTTTCAGGGCAGTATACTGAACACTAAGCTGTCCATTTCAGGGCTGTATACTGAACACTAACCTGTCCATTTCAGGGCAGTATACTGAACACTAACCTGTCTGTTTCAGGGCCGTATACTGAACACTAACCTGTCCGTTTCAGGGCAGAATACTGAACACTAACCTGTCCATTTCAGGGCTGTATACTGAACATTAACCTGTCCATTTCAGGGCCGTATACTGAACTCTAACCTGTCCATTTCAGGGCAGTATATTGAACACTAACCTGTCCGTTTCAGGGCAGTATACTGAACACTAACCTGTCCATTTCAGGGCCGTATACTGAACACTAACCTGTCCGTTTCAGGGCTGTATACTGAACACTAACCTGTCTCTTTTAGGGCAGTATACTGAACACTAACCTGTCCATTTCCGGGCCATATACTGAACACTAACCTGTCCATTTCAGAGCTGTATACTGAACACTAACGTGTCCATTTCAGGGCCGTGAACTGAACACTAACCTATCCATTTCAGGGCCATATACTGAACACTAACCTGTCTGTTTTAGGGCCGTATACTGAACACTAACCTGTCCATTTCCGGGCCGTATACTGAACACTAACCTGTCCATTTCAGGGCTGTATACTGAACACTAACCTGTCCATTTCAGGGCCGTATACTGAACACTAACCTGTCCATTTCAGGGCAGTATACTGAACACTAATCTGTCTATTTCAGGGATGTATACTGAACACTAACCTGTCCATTTCAGGGCAGTATACTGAACACTAAGCTGTCCATTTCAGGGCTGTATACTGAACACTAACCTGTCCATTTCAGGGCAGTATACTGAACACTAACCTGTCCATTTCAGGGCAGTATACTGAACACTAACCTGTCCATTTCAGGGCCGTATACTGAACACTAACCTGTCCATTTCAGGGCAGTATACTGAACACTAACCTGTCCATTTCAGGGCTGTATACTGAACACTAACCTGTCCGTTTCAGGGCCGTATACTGAACACTAACCTGTCCATTTCAGGGCCGTATACTGAACACTAACCTGTCCGTTTCAGGGCTGTATACTGAACACTAACCTGTCCATTTCAGGGCTGTATACTGAACACTAACCTGTCCATTTCAGGGCAGTATACTGAACACTAACCTGTCCATTTCAGGGCCATATACTGAACACTAACCTGTCCATTTCAGGGCAGTATACTGAACACTAACCTGTCCATTTCAGGGCAGTATACTGAACACTAACCTGTCCATTTCAGGGCTGTATACTGAACACTAACCTGTCCATTTCAGGGCTGTATACTGAACACTAACCTGTCCGTTTTAGGGCTGTATACTGAAAACTAACCTGTCCGTTTCAGGGCTGCATACTGAACAATAACCTGTCCGTTTCAGGGCAGTATACTGAACACTAACCTGTCCGTTTCAGGGCCATATACTGAACAGTAACCTGTCCATTTCAGGGCAGTATACTGAACACTAACCTGTCCATTTCAGGGCTGTATACTGAACACTAACCTGTCCATTTCAGGGCAGTATACTGAACACTAACCTGTCCATTTCAGGGCAGTATACTGAACACTAACCTGTCCATTTCAGGGCAGTATACTGAACACTAACCTGTCCATTTCAGGGCTGTATACTGAACACTAACCTGTCCATTTCAGGGCAGTATACTGAACACTAACCTGTCCGTTTCAGGGCTGTATACTGAACACTAACCTGTCCATTTCAGGGCAGTATACTGAACACTAACCTGTCCGTTTCAGGGCAGTATACTGAACACTAACCTGTCCATTTCAGGGCTGTATACTGAACACTAACCTGTCCATTTCAGGGCAGTATACTGTACTCTAACCTGTCAGTATACTGAACACTAACCTGTCCATTTCAGGGCCGTATACTGAACACTAACCTGTCCATTTCAGGGCAGTATACTGAACACTAACCTGTCCATTTCAGGGCTGTATACTGAACACTAACCTGTCCATTTCAGGGCAGTATACTGAACACTAACCTGTCCATTTCAGGGCAGTATACTGAACACTAACCTGTCCGTTTCAGGGCTGTATACTGAACACTAACCTGTCCATTTCAGGGCTGTATACTGAACACTAACCTGTCCATTTCAGGGCCGTATACTGAACACTAACCTGTCCATTTCAGGGCCGTATACTGAACACTAACCTGTCCATTTCAGGGCAGTATACTGAACACTAACCTGTCCATTTCAGGGCAGTATACTGAACACTAACCTGTCCATTTCAGGGCAGTATACTGAACACTAACCTGTCCGTTTCAGGGCAGTATACTGAACACTGACCTGTCCGTTTCATGGCCATATACTGAACACTAACCTGTCCGTTTCAGGGCAGTATACTGAACACTAAGCTGTCCGTTTCAGCGCTGTATACTGAACACTAACCTGTCCATTTCAGGGCAGTATACTGAACACTAACCTGTCTGTTTCAGGGCCGTATACTGAACACTAACCTGTCCGTTTCAGGGCTGTATACTGAACATTAACCTGTCCATTTCAGGGCCGTATACTGAACTCTAACCTGTCCATTTCAGGGCAGTATACTGAACACTAACCTGTCCGTTTCAAGGCAGTATACTGAACACTAACCTGTCCATTTCAGGGCAGTATACTGAACACTAACCTGTCCATTTCAGGGCTGTATACTGAACACTAACCTGTCCATTTCAGGGCAGTATACTGAACACTAACCTGTCCATTTCAGGGCTGTATACTGAACACTAACCTGTCCATTTCAGCGCCATATACTGAACACTAACCTGTCCATTTCAGGGCAGTATACTGAACACTAACCTGTCCATTTCAGGGCCGTATACTGAACACTAACCTGTCCATTTCAGGGCTGTATACTGAACACTAACCTGTCCATTTCAGGGCAGTATACTGAACACTAACCTGTCCATTTCAGGGCAGTATACTGAACACTAACCTGTCCATTTCAGGGCCGTATACTGAACACTAACCTGTCCATTTCAGGGCAGTATACTGAACACTAACCTGTCCATTTCAGGGCTGTATACTGAACACTAACCTGTCCATTTCAGGGCAGTATACTGAACACTAACCTGTCCATTTCAGGGCAGTATACTGAACACTAACCTGTCCATTTCAGGGCCGTATACTGAACACTAACCTGTCCATTTCAGGGCAGTATACTGAACACTAACCTGTCCATTTCAGGGCCGTATACTGAACACTAACCTGTCCATTTCAGGGCAGTATACTAAACACTGACCTGTCCGTTTCATGGCCATATACTGAACACTAACCTGTCTGTTTCAGGGCAGTATACTGAACACTAACCTGTCCGTTTCAGGGCCATATACTGAACACTAACCTGTCCATTTCAGGGCAGTATACTGAACACTAACCTGTCCATTTCAGGGCTGTATACTGAACACTAACCTGTCCATTTCAGGGCCGTATACTGAACACTAACCTGTCCATTTCAGGGCTGTATACTGAACACTAACCTGTCCATTTCAGGGCAGTATACTGAACACTAACCTGTCCATTTCAGGGCCATATACTGAACACTAACCTGTCCATTTCAGGGCAGTATACTGAACACTAACCTGTCCATTTCAGGGCAGTATACTGAACACTAACCTGTCCATTTCAGGGCCATATACTGAACACTAACCTGTCCATTTCAGGGCAGTATACTGAACACTAACCTGTCCATTTCAGGGCCATATACTGAACACTAACCTGTCCATTTCAGGGCTGTATACTGAACACTAACCTGTCCATTTCAGGGCCGTATACTGAACACTAACCTGTCCATTTCAGGGCAGTATACTGAACACTAACCTGTCCATTTCAGGGCTGTATACTGAACACTAACCTGTCCATTTCAGGGCCGTATACTGAACACTAACCTGTCCATTTCCGGGCCGTATACTGAACACTAACCTGTCCATTTCAGGGCTGTTTACTGAACACTAACCTGTCCATTTCAGGGCCATGTACTTAACACTAACTGGTAAGTTTCAGGGCCATATACTGCACACTAACCGATCAGTATCAGGGTTGTATTCTGAACACTAACCTGTCTGTTTCAGGGCTGTATACTGAACACTAACCTGCCCATTTCAGGGCCGTATACTGAACACTAACCTGTCCGTTTCAGGGCCGTATTCTGAACAGTAACCTGTCCATTTCAGGGCAGTATACTGAACACTAACCTGTCCGTTTCAGGGCCATATACTGAACACTAACCTGTCCATTTCAGGGCAGTATACTGAACACTAACCTGTCCGTTTCAGGGCAGTATACTGAACACTAACCTGTCCATTTCAGGGCAGTATACTGAACACTAACCTGTCCATTTCAGGGCTGTATACTGAACACTAACCTGTCCGTTTCAGGGCTGTATACTGAACACTAACCTGTCCATTTCAGGGCAGTATACTGAACACTAACCTGTCCATTTCAGGGCAGTATACTGAACACTAACCTGTCCATTTCAGGGCAGTATACTGAACACTAACCTGTCCATTTCAGGGCTGTATACTGAACACTAACCTGTCCATTTCAGGGCAGTATACTGAACACTAACCTGTCCATTTCAGGGCAGTATACTGAACACTAACCTGTCCATTTCAGGGCTGTATACTGAACACTAACCTGTCCATTTCAGGGCAGTATACTGAACACTAACCTGTCCATTTCAGGGCAGTATACTGAACACTAACCTGTCTGTTTCAGGGCAGTATACTGAACACTAACCTGTCCATTTCAGGGCCATATACTGAACACTAACCTGTCCATTTCAGGGCCGTATACTGAACACTAACCTGTCCATTTCAGGGCAGTATACTGAACACTAACCTGTCCATTTCAGGGCTGTATACTGAACACTAACCTGTCCATTTCAGGGCTGTATACTGAATACTAACCTGTCCATTTCAGGGCAGTATACTGAACACTAACCTGTCCATTTCAGGGCAGTATACTGAATACTAACCTGTCAATTTCAGGGCTGTATACTGAACACTAACCTGTCAATTTCAGGGCTGTATACTGAACACTAACCTGTCCATTTCAGGGCTGTATACTGAACACTAACCTGTCCATTTCAGGGCCGTATACTGAACACTAACCTGTCCATTTCAGGGCAGTATACTGAACACTAACCTGTCCATTTCAGGGCAGTATACTGAACACTAACCTGTCCATTTCAGGGCAGTATACTGAACACTAACCTGTCCGTTTCAGGGCTGTATACTGAACACTAACCTGTCCATTTCAGGGCAGTATACTGAACACTAACCTGTCCATTTCAGGGCAGTATACTGAACACTAACCTGTCCATTTCAGGGCAGTATACTGAACACTAACCTGTCTGTTTCAGGGCAGTATACTGAACACTAACCTGTCCATTTCAGGGCCGTATACTGAACACTAACCTGTCCATTTCAGGGCAGTATACTGAACACTAACCTGTCCATTTCAGGGCTGTATACTGAACACTAACCTGTCCATTTCAGGGCTGTATACTGAACACTAACCTGTCCATTTCAGGGCTGTATACTGAACACTAACCTGTCCATTTCAGGGCCATATACTGAACACTAACCTGTCCATTTCAGGGCAGTATACTGAACACTAACCTGTCCATTTCAGGGCTGTATACTGAACACTAACCTGTCCATTTCAGGGCAGTATACTGAACACTAACCTGTCTGTTTCAGGGCCGTATACTGAACACTAACCTGTCCATTTCAGGGCAGTATACTGAACACTAACCTGTCCGTTTCAGGGCTGTATACTGAACACTAACCTGTCCATTTCAGGGCAGTATACTGAACACTAACCTGTCCGTTTCAGGGCTGTATACTGAACACTAACCTGTCCATTTCAGGGCAGTATACTGAACACTAACCTGTCCATTTCAGGGCCGTATACTGAACACTAACCTGTCCATTTCAGGGCTGTATACTGAACACTAACCTGTCCATTTCAGGGCTGTATACTGAACACTAACCTGTCCATTTCAGGGCAGTATACTGAACACTAACCTGTCCATTTCAGGGCTGTATACTGAACACTAACCTGTCCATTTCAGGGCAGTATACTGAACACTAACCTGTCCATTTCAGGGCCATATACTGAACACTAACCTGTCCATTTCAGGGCAGTATACTGAACACTAACCTGTCCATTTCAGGGCTGTATACTGAACACTAACCTGTCCATTTCAGGGCTGTATACTGAACACTAACCTGTCCGTTTCAGGGCTGTATACTGAACACTAACCTGTCCATTTCAGGGCCATATACTGAACACTAACCTGTCCATTTCAGGGCAGTATACTGAACACTAACCTGTCCGTTTCAGGGCAGTATACTGAACACTAACCTGTCCGTTTCAGGGCTGTATACTGAACACTAACCTGTCCATTTCAGGGCAGTATACTGAACACTAACCTGTCCATTTCAGGGCCGTATACTGAACACTAACCTGTCCATTTCAGGGCAGTATACTGAACACTAACCTGTCCATTTCAGGGCAGTATACTGAACACTAACCTGTCCATTTCAGGGCCGTATACTGAACACTAACCTGTCCATTTCAGGGCAGTATACTGAACACTAACCTGTCCATTTCAGGGCTGTATACTGAACACTAACCTGTCCATTTCAGGGCCGTATACTGAACACTAACCTGTCCATTTCAGGGCAGTATACTGAACACTAACCTGTCCATTTCAGGGCCATATACTGAACACTAACCTGTCTGTTTCAGGGCAGTATACTGAACACTAACCTGTCCATTTCAGGGCCGTATACTGAACACTAACCTGTCCATTTCAGGGCAGTATACTGAACACTAACCTGTCCATTTCAGGGCCATATACTGAACACTAACCTGTCCATTTCAGGGCTGTATACTGAACACTAACCTGTCCATTTCAGGGCAGTATACTGAACACTAACCTGTCCATTTCAGGGCAGTATACTGAACACTAACCTGTCCGTTTCAGGGCAGTATACTGAACACTAACCTGTCCATTTCAGGGCAGTATACTGAACACTAACCTGTCCGTTTCAGGGCTGTATACTGAACACTAACCTGTCCATTTCAGGGCAGTATACTGAACACTAACCTGTCCATTTCAGGGCAGTATACTGAACACTAACCTGTCCATTTCAGGGCCATATACTGAACACTAACCTGTCCATTTCAGGGCAGTATACTGAACACTAACCTGTCCATTTCAGGGCTGTATACTGAACACTAACCTGTCCATTTCAGGGCTGTATACTGAACACTAACCTGTCCATTTCAGGGCAGTATACTGAACACTAACCTGTCTGTTTCAGGGCCGTATACTGAACACTAACCTGTCCGTTTCAGGGCAGTATACTGAACACTAACCTGTCCATTTCAGGGCCATATACTGAACACTAACCTGTCCATTTCAGGGCAGTATACTGAACACTAACCTGTCCATTTCAGGGCAGTATACTGAACACTAACCTGTCCATTTCAGGGCAGTATACTGAACACTAACCTGTCCATTTCAGGGCTGTATACTGAACACTAACCTGTCCATTTCAGGGCTGTATACTGAACACTAACCTGTCCATTTCAGGGCAGTATACTGAACACTAACCTGTCCATTTCAGGGCTGTATACTGAACACTAACCTGTCCGTTTCAGGGCTGTATACTGAACATTAACCTGTCCGTTTCTGGGCAGTATACTGAACACTAACCTGTCCATTTCAGGGCAGTATACTGAACACTAACCTGTCCGTTTCAGAGCAGTATACTGAACACTAACCTGTCCATTTTAGAGCTGTATACTGAACATTAACCTGTCCATTTCAGGGCTGTATACAGAACTCTAACCTGTCCATTTCAGGGCAGTATACTGAACACTAACCTGTCCGTTTCAGGGCAGTATACTGAACACTAACCTGTCCATTTCAGGGCAGTATACTGAACACTAACCTGTCCGTTTCAGGGCTGTATACTGAACACTAACCTGTCCATTTCAGGGCTGTATACTGAACACTAACCTGTCTGTTTCAGGGCAGTATACTGAACACTAACCTGTCCATTTCAGGGCCATATACTGAACACTAACCTGTCCATTTCAGGGCAGTATACTGAACACTAACCTGTCCATTTCAGGGCAGTATACTGAACACTAACCTGTCCATTTCAGGGCAGTATACTGAACACTAACCTGTCCATTTCAGGGCCGTATACTGAACACTAACCTGTCCATTTCAGGGCAGTATACTGAACACTAACCTGTCCATTTCAGGGCTGTATACTGAACACTAACCTGTCCATTTCAGGGCAGTATACTGAACACTAACCTGTCCATTTCAGGGCCGTATACTGAACACTAACCTGTCCATTTCAGGGCCATATACTGAACACTAACCTGTCCATTTCAGGGCTGTATACTGAACACTAACCTGTCCATTTCAGGGCAGTATACTGAACACTAACCTGTCCATTTCAGGGCTGTATACTGAACACTAACCTGTCCATTTCAGGGCAGTATACTGAACACTAACCTGTCCATTTCAGGGCAGTATACTGAACACTAACCTGTCCATTTCAGGGCAGTATACTGAACACTAACCTGTCCGTTTCAGGGCCATATACTGAACACTAACCTGTCCGTTTCAGGGCTGTATACTGAACACTAACCTGTCCATTTCAGGGCCATATACTGAACACTAACCTGTCCATTTCAGGGCTGTATACTGAACACTAACCTGTCCATTTCAGGGCAGTATACTGAACACTAACCTGTCCATTTCAGGGCAGTATACTGAACACTAACCTGTCCATTTCAGGGCCGTATACTGAACACTAACCTGTCCATTTCAGGGCAGTATACTGAACACTAACCTGTCCATTTCAGGGCCGTATACTGAACACTAACCTGTCCATTTCAGGGCAGTATACTGAACACTAACCTGTCCATTTCAGGGCCATATACTGAACACTAACCTGTCCATTTCAGGGCCATATACTGAACACTAACCTGTCCATTTCAGGGCAGTATACTGAACACTAACCTGTCCAATTCAGGGCTGTATACTGAACACTAACCTGTCCATTTCAGGGCAGTATACTGAACACTAACCTGTCCATTTCAGGGCTGTATACTGAACACTAACCTGTCCGTTTCAGGGCTGTATACTGAACACTAACCTGTCCATTTCAGGGCTGTATACTGAACACTAACCTGTCCATTTCAGGGCAGTATACTGAACACTAACCTGTCCATTTCAGGGCAGTATACTGAACACTAACCTGTCCATTTCAGGGCCGTATACTGAACACTAACCTGTCCATTTCAGGGCAGTATACTGAACACTAACCTGTCCATTTCAGGGCTGTATACTGAACACTAACCTGTCCATTTCAGGGCTGTATACTGAACACTAACCTGTCCATTTCAGGGCCGTATACTGAACACTAACCTGTCCATTTCAGGGCAGTATACTGAACACTAACCTGTCCATTTCAGGGCTGTATACTGAACACTAACCTGTCCATTTCAGGGCAGTATACTGAACACTAACCTGTCCATTTCAGGGCCGTATACTGAACACTAACCTGTCCATTTCAGGGCTGTATACTGAACACTAACCTGTCCATTTCAGGGCAGTATACTGAACACTAACCTGTCCATTTCAGGGCCGTATACTGAACACTAACCTGTCTGTTTCAGGGCAGTATACTGAACACTAACCTGTCCATTTCAGGGCTGTATACTGAACACTAACCTGTCCATTTCAGGGCTGTATACTGAACACTAACCTGTCCATTTCAGGGCCATATACTGAACACTAACCTGTCCATTTCAGGGCAGTATACTGAACACTAACCTGTCCATTTCAGGGCAGTATACTGAACACTAACCTGTCCATTTCAGGGCCATATACTGAACACTAACCTGTCCATTTCAGGGCAGTATACTGAACACTAACCTGTCCGTTTCAGGGCAGTATACTGAACACTAACCTGTCCATTTCAGGGCTGTATACTGAACACTAACCTGTCCATTTCAGGGCCATATACTGAACACTAACCTGTCCATTTCAGGGCAGTATACTGAACACTAACCTGTCCATTTCAGGGCCGTATACTGAACACTAACCTGTCCATTTCAGGGCAGTATACTGAACACTAACCTGTCCATTTCAGGGCAGTATACTGAACACTAACCTGTCCGTTTCAGGGCCGTATACTGAACACTAACCTGTCCATTTCAGGGCTGTATACTGAACACTAACCTGTCCATTTCAGGGCCGTATACTGAACTCTAACCTGTCCATTTCAGGGCTGTATACTGAACACTAACCTGTCCATTTCAGGGCAGTATACTGAACACTAACCTGTCCATTTCAGGGCCGTATACTGAACACTAACCTGTCCGTTTCAGGGCCGTATACTGAACACTAACCAGTCAGTTTCAGGGCCATATACTGAACACTAACCTGTCCGTTTTAGGGCTGTATACTGAAAACTAACCTGTCCGTTTCAGGGCTGTATACTGAACACTAACCTGTCCATTTCAGGGCTGTATACTGAACACTAACCTGTCCATTTCAGGGCAGTATACTGAACACTAACCTGTCCATTTCAGGGCTGTATACTGAACACTAACCTGTCCATTTCAGGGCTGTATACTGAACACTAACCTGTCCATTTCAGGGCAGTATACTGAACACTAACCTGTCCATTTCAGGGCTGTATACTGAACACTAACCTGTCCATTTCAGGGCAGTATACTGAACACTAACCTGTCCGTTTCAGGGCAGTATACTGAACACTAACCTGTCCATTTCAGGGCTGTATACTGAACACTAACCTGTCCATTTCAGGGCCGTATACTGAACACTAACCTGTCCATTTCAGGGCCATATACTGAACACTAACCTGTCCGTTTCAGGGCAGTATACTGAACACTAACCTGTCCATTTCAGGGCCGTATACTGAACACTAACCTGTCCATTTCAGGGCTGTATACTGAACACTAACCTGTCCATTTCAGGGCAGTATACTGAACACTAACCTGTCCGTTTCAGGGCAGTATACTGAACACTAACCTGTCCATTTCAGGTCTGTATACTGAACACTAACCTGTCCATTTCAGGGCAGTATACTGAACACTAACCTGTCCGTTTCAGGGCAGTATACTGAACACTAACCTGTCCATTTCAGGGCAGTATACTGAACACTAACCTGTCCGTTTCAGGGCTGTATACTGAACACTAACCTGTCCATTTCAGGGCAGTATACTGAACACTAACCTGTCCATTTCAGGGCCGTATACTGAACACTAACCTGTCCATTTCAGGGCAGTATACTGAACACTAACCTGTCCATTTCAGGGCAGTATACTGAACACTAACCTGTCCATTTCAGGGCCATATACTGAACACTAACCTGTCCATTTCAGGGCAGTATACTGAACACTAACCTGTCCATTTCAGGGCAGTATACTGAACACTAACCTGTCCATTTCAGGGCAGTATACTGAACACTAACCTGTCCATTTCAGGGCTGTATACTGAACACTAACCTGTCCATTTCAGGGCTGTATACTGAACACTAACCTGTCCATTTCAGGGCTGTATACTGAACACTAACCTGTCCATTTCAGGGCCGTATACTGAACACTAACCTGTCCATTTCAGGGCAGTATACTGAACACTAACCTGTCCATTTCAGGGCAGTATACTGAACACTAACCTGTCCATTTCAGGGCCGTATACTGAACACTAACCTGTCCATTTCAGGGCTGTATACTGAACACTAACCTGTCCATTTCAGGGCCATATACTGAACACTAACCTGTCCATTTCAGGGCAGTATACTGAACACTAACCTGTCTGTTTCAGGGCAGTATACTGAACACTAACCTGTCCATTTCAGGGCAGTATACTGAACACTAACCTGTCCGTTTCAGGGCTGTATACTGAACACTAACCTGTCCATTTCAGGGCAGTATACTGAACACTAACCTGTCCATTTCAGGGCCGTATACTGAACACTAACCTGTCCGTTTCAGGGCTGTATACTGAACACTAACCTGTCCATTTCAGGGCTGTATACTGAACGCTAACCTGTCTGTTTCAGGGCCGTATACTGAACACTAACCTGTCCATTTCAGGGCAGCATACTGAACACTAAGCTGTCCATTTCAGGGCCATATACTGAACACTAACCTGTCCATTTCAGGGCAGTATACTGAACACTAACCTGTCCATTTCAGGGCCGTATACTGAACACTAACCTGTCCATTTCAGGGCAGTATACTGAACACTAACCTGTCCATTTCAGGGCCATATACTGAACACTAACCTGTCCATTTCAGGGCAGTATACTGAACACTAACCTGTCCATTTCAGGGCTGTATACTGAACACTAACCTGTCCATTTCAGGGCAGTATACTGAACACTAACCTGTCCATTTCAGGGCAGTATACTGAACACTAACCTGTCCATTTCAGGGCCGTATACTGAACACTAACCTGTCCATTTCAGGGCCGTATACTGAACACTAACCTGTCCATTTCAGGGCCGTATACTGAACACTAACCTGTCCATTTCAGGGCTGTATACTGAACACTAACCTGTCCATTTCAGGGCCATATACTGAACACTAACCGGTCAGTTTCAGGGCTGTATACTGAACACTAACCTGTCTGTTTCAGGGCTGTATACTGAACACTAACCTGCCCGTTTCAGGGCCGTATACTGAACACTAACCTGTCCATTTCAGGGCTGTATACTGAACACTAACCTGTCCGTTTCAGGGCAGTATACTGAACACTAACCTGTCCATTTCAGGGCCGTATACTGAACACTAACCTGTCCATTTCAGGGCTGTATACTGAACACTAACCTGTCCGTTTCAGGGCCGTATACTGAACACTAACCTGTCCGTTTCAGGGCAGTATACTGAACACTAACCTGTCCATTTCAGGGCTGTATACTGAACACTAACCTGTCCATTTCAGGGCAGTATACTGAACACTAACCTGTCCATTTCAGGGCAGTATACTGAACACTAACCTGTCCATTTCAGGGCAGTATACTGAACACTAACCTGTCCATTTCAGGGCAGTATACTGAACACTAACCTGTCCATTTCAGGGCAGTATACTGAACACTAACCTGTCCATTTCAGGGCTGTATACTGAACACTAACCTGTCCATTTCAGGGCTGTATACTGAACACTAACCTGTCCATTTCAGGGCTGTATACTGAACACTAACCTGTCCATTTCAGGGCCATATACTGAACACTAACCTGTCCATTTCAGGGCAGTATACTGAACACTAACCTGTCCATTTCAGGGCCGTATACTGAACACTAACCTGTCCATTTCAGGGCAGTATACTGAACACTAACCTGTCCATTTCAGGGCCGTATACTGAACACTAACCTGTCCATTTCAGGGCTGTATACTGAACACTAACCTGTCCGTTTCAGGGCAGTATACTGAACACTAACCTGTCCATTTCAGGGCTGTATACTGAACACTAACCTGTCCATTTCAGGGCAGTATACTGAACACTAACCTGTCCGTTTCAGGGCAGTATACTGAACACTAACCTGTCTGTTTCAGGGCTGTATACTGAACACTAACCTGTCCATTTCAGGGCAGTATACTGAACACTAACCTGTCCGTTTCAGGGCAGTATACTGAACACTAACCTGTCCATTTCAGGGCTGTATACTGAACACTAACCTGTCTGTTTCAGGGCTGTATACTGAACACTAACCTGTCCATTTCAGGGCAGTATACTGAACACTAAGCTGTCCATTTCAGGGCCATATACTGAACACTAACCTGTCCATTTCAGGGCAGTATACTGAACACTAACCTGTCTGTTTCAGGGCCGTATACTGAACACTAACCTGTCCATTTCAGGGCCGTATACTGAACACTAACCTGTCCATTTCAGGGCTGTATACTGAACACTAACCTGTCCATTTCAGGGCTGTATACTGAACACTAACCTGTCCATTTCAGGGCCGTATACTGAACACTAACCTGTCCGTTTCAGGGCAGTATACTGAACACTAACCTGTCCATTTCAGGGCCATATACTGAACACTAACCTGTCCATTTCAGGGCAGTATACTGAACACTAACCTGTCCATTTCAGGGCAGTATACTGAACACTAACCTGTCCATTTCAGGGCAGTATACTGAACACTAACCTGTCCATTTCAGGGCAGTATACTGAACACTAACCTGTCCATTTCAGGGCTGTATACTGAACACTAACCTGTCCATTTCAGGGCCATATACTGAACACTAACCTGTCCATTTCAGGGCAGTATACTGAACACTAACCTGTCCATTTCAGGGCCGTATACTGAACACTAACCTGTCCATTTCAGGGCCGTATACTGAACACTAACCTGTCCATTTCAGGGCCGTATACTGAACACTAACCTGTCTGTTTCAGGGCTGTATACTGAACACTAACCTGTCCATTTCAGGGCCGTATACTGAACACTAACCTGTCCATTTCAGGGCAGTATACTGAACACTAACCTGTCCGTTTCAGGGCCATATACTGAACACTAACCTGTCCATTTCAGGGCAGTATACTGAACACTAACCTGTCCATTTCAGGGCCGTATACTGAACACTAACCTGTCCATTTCAGGGCTGTATACTGAACACTAACCTGTCCATTTCAGGGCCGTATACTGAACACTAACCTGTCTGTTTCAGGGCAGTATACTGAACACTAACCTGTCCATTTCAGGGCCGTATACTGAACACTAACCTGTCCATTTCAGGGCAGTATACTGAACACTAACCTGTCCATTTCAGGGCCGTATACTGAACACTAACCTGTCTGTTTCAGGGCAGTATACTGAACACTAACCTGTCAGTTTCAGGGCCATATACTGAACACTAACCTGTCCATTTCAGGGCAGTATACTGAACACTAACCTGTCCATTTCAGGGCCATATACTGAACACTAACCTGTCCATTTCAGGGCCATATACTGAACACTAACCTGTCCATTTCAGGGCCGTATACTGAACACTAACCTGTCCATTTCAGGGCAGTATACTGAACACTAACCTGTCCATTTCAGGGCAGTATACTGAACACTAACCTGTCCATTTCAGGGCTGTATACTGAACACTAACCTGTCCATTTCAGGGCTGTATACTGAACACTAACCTGTCCATTTCAGGGCCATATACTGAACACTAACCTGTCCATTTCAGGGCAGTATACTGAACACTAACCTGTCTGTTTCAGGGCCATATACTGAACACTAACCTGTCCATTTCAGGGCAGTATACTGAACACTAACCTGTCCATTTCAGGGCTGTATACTGAACACTAACCTGTCCATTTCAGGGCCATATACTGAACACTAACCTGTCCATTTCAGGGCCGTATACTGAACACTAACCTGTCCATTTCAGGGCAGTATACTGAACACTAACCTGTCTGTTTCAGGGCAGTATACTGAACACTAACCTGTCCATTTCAGGGCTGTATACTGAACACTAACCTGTCCATTTCAGGGCCGTATACTGAACACTAACCTGTCTGTTTCAGGGCAGTATACTGAACACTAACCTGTCCATTTCAGGGCCGTATACTGAACACTAACCTGTCTGTTTCAGGGCTGTATACTGAACACTAACCTGTCCGTTTCAGGGCCGTATACTGAACACTAACCTGTCCGTTTCAGGGCAGTATACTGAACACTAACCTGTCCATTTCAGGGCTATATACTGAAGTTCTTAACTGTTTTACTTTAAAATACTGGCAAAGCTGGGGCATTTCTCTCTACATAAATGGGGTTCTGTGTTGCAGAAGTATTTTGTTGTGTATCCTTACCCTGGACAGAGTGACAGTAACTTTTTGGCTATTTTCTTAGCACATTGGCTTTTTGCAGTAGTACTGCTTCATAATAGCATAGTCAGTAATTACTAAATAGCATAGTCAGTCATTACTAAATAGCATAGTCAGTAATTACTAAATAGCATCGTCAGTAATTACTAAATAGCATAGTCAGTAATTACTAAATAGCATAGTCAGTAATTACTAAATAGCATTGTCAGTAATTACTAAATAACATAGTCAGTAATTACTAAATAGCATAGTCAGTAATTACTAAATAGCATAGTCAGTAATTACTAAAAACTAAAATTCCATGGTAGATATTGCTAGGTTTTATTAATGGGACTAGCAGATCCACATATATCTACTCAAATGTGACCTCAGTAGTAGGCATGAGTTATCAGTGGACTTCTGAACCCAGATGTGATGTGCAGTCTCTTAGCATTCTGGACATACTGTCAGTAAAACTTGGTCAAACTTCTAGCTTTGCTTTTGTCTGTCCGTAGATGAACTCCTGAAATATAACTCTATGCCAATTTCATCACAGCTGTACTAAAATATTTTGGTAACATCAATTGGCATAGGATATCTCCTTTGTGTTTATTGACCTGGCAAAGTAAATAATTTTTAAATCTGAAATATGGTGGTAGGATGAGGGCAACTTGCTCATGTGTTTGTACTGCTCTACCTATGGTTTCTCTGACCCTTCTTAATGTATCATTCTCTTATTGGGGAAGTACTGGACCATACCAAAAGCCACTCTGCTTTTTATAAAAAAAAATGTTGTATTAGTTGATGCATTGAGTGAGTTGCAAATAAAGCAATTTTCCCAGAATCTTTCCAGAATAGAAATGTATGGAAAGTCTGACAGACTGAAGGGAAGTGGTTTCTTAGACAGAAGTTTTACAATGGCATTTTTTTCCAAATATTAGGTATAATATTAAGTGTAATAATATGGGTTGCATATGTGATTCAATGTGAAAAAACAAATAAAGATAAACTACTAAAATAAACCAAACAAATGGCAAGAGGACTAGGCATAATGAATTTTAATAAAGTAAGCACTTTCGTAGGTTCAAATGCCACTACTTCATCAGACTGAATTGAAAAACTAAAACAGAAGAAATATATACCCCCCAATGCAGTCACATGATAGTCAGCTGATTAAGAATCAAAGAACTAACACAACAAAAATATTAAATAACTAATCCAAATGGTTGTATATATAAAAATATACACTATAAATACATACATACGAAAACACATAAAAAACTGTGTATTGAAATATATGAAAAATGAAGAGACATGAAAATAAAAAATCATCTCTTCAAGCTTCTTAATTTTAAAATACAAGCTATGGAACATACATCATTGAGACCCGGATACCTAAAGGCATCCAGCTTGAATTGTCACAACTCTCATTGTTCAAGTCATAAAGAGAGTGGGCCCCCTCTTAACTGGGCTCTCATCTGGTCAATAACCCTAAAAGTAAAGTTATGGTCTGGAGTATTAGAAACATGCTTAGCTAAAGTGTTTTCAGTTTTATTATTTCTAATAGCTTACTGATGTTCATACAATCGTTCCTTAAGCTTCCTATCTATCTTTCCTATATAAAAGGCTAGACAGGAATTGCACTTAGCTAAATAAATAATACTTTTAGAATTACAATTATATTTCCCATGACTACTATATCTCTTATCATTAATCTGATACAAAGCCCAGTATCAATAAACCTACAAAAAGGGCAAGCTTTGCACTTAAATATACCTTTAATTATCGGAATGTGGGAAATGCTATTCTCCAAAAAGAACTTCAAATTCTGACCTCTTCTAAATATAACTTTAGGTGTAGCTGGCAATTTATTTCTAACAGCTTCATCTGTTGAAATTAGGTTCCAGTTCTTACTTAAAATCTGTCTTATTAAATTAGCATACCTACTGACATAAGTGATAAAAGTTAAAGAAAAATCAATAGGGTGTCAACATTCGGGACAGTAGTCCCTAATGTATTCCTCCAGGGATGTATGTCATCTACCTCTGATCCATTAAGAATGGCTCTAAAATGACCTAAATTTCTTTTAGTTGTCACTTCTAAAACTAAATTATCCACCAAAAAAAAAAATTTCTTAAAAAATTACATTATCTTACAAAGTCATCATACTTAGACACCATTCTAGCTGCCCTAACAAGTTACCCTTTAACGACAGATTTTTTTTGGTGCAATGGGTGAGGACTAGTAAAGTGAAGGAAGGAATTAGAATATGTCTCCTTCCTAAAAAATAGTAGTTACATATTTCCATCTAATTCTATCCTTCTGTAAGCAAATATCCAAATATGATATCTTATCCTTCTGGAAATTACTAGTGAATTTTAAAAATTCAGTAGTATTATTCATATAATGTACTAAACTTTAGAATAAATCAAGTTCTCCTTTAAAAATTATAAAGATATCATCCAAATAGTGTATATAATAAAAGATCGATTCAGAATACATACTCCCATTTAAAATAAACTCTTTTTCTCAAAAACTCATCACCAAATTAGCAAAGCTTGCTCTGAATGGGGACCCCATGGCTACCCCTTTCTTTCTGACATAATAGGAACCATCGATGTTAAAATAATTGTTAGTCAAGATTATGTCCAAAAACTCCTGGACTAATTGAAGTTCATCCTGTTCTATACCGTTCCTTAGCAGAACCTGGCTAACTCATTCAATGCCGAGATCATGGGGGATCACGGTGTAAAGGTCCTTAACGTCTATAGTAGCAAAATTAAACTCTTCACTATAGTCCAATTTATTCATGTTTTCTAAAAAGGACCAAGAGTCTTTACATATCTTGGCTTCATTCTTTAAAAACTTCTTTAAAATAAAATCAACGTATTTTGCTATGGAATAGGTAATGCTATTATGTCCATTGACAATCGGATGGAAAGGGGGATTGTAAAGGTCCTTGTGAATCTTCGGAATTCCGAAGATCACTGGGACTTGTGGGGCTGACATAGTCAGATAATTAAACAAATCAACAGAAATCCGAGCTTCAATAAAAAGGTCATCCAAAAATGACCTAATCTTTCTATATGTCATATTCAACTTCTTCAAAGAAGAAATAGCATAATTATCAGTCTCTAACTTCTGTTCCATGCAAGTTGTATAATGCTGGGCACTCATTAAAACTATATCACCCCCTTTATCAGGCTTAGAAATTCTCACACCACTATTTCTCAAAGCTTTAATCGAGTTCCAATCATCTTTCCAAAAATTATTATTTGAAATAGAAGTGTTCTATCGAAACATCTGCAAATTCTTAATATCATACTCACAAAGGTGTTCAAACACTGAAAGAGTGGGGTGGACAATAGGATTAAATGTACTGGAAATTCTAAAACTGTTTGGCTCATTACTGAATGACTCAGGACCATTCGTAGTGAAACACAATTTCAAATTAAATTTCCGAATAAATATATTAAAATCTAATAGAGTCCTGTCCAAGTCGCTAAACCTACTAGGCACAAAAGTTAAACCTTTTGCCATGATGTCCACCAAAGCTGAATCAACAGGATAATTAGAATAATTATAAACTTTAAAATCTCTAGAAGAATTAAAAACAATAACAAGTCTGTTCAGTTCTTCAGTTTCTAGAGATTGTGTCAATTCATTCATTGGCTCACCTATACTGGAAAAATAACAAGATGTCATCTCCTGTTCTAGCACTGACCCCAATGATTCTTCCTTTTGTTGTTGCTCCCTCGTGTGTGACTCTGTTGGACTCGATTGGAACCCAACCGAAAATTTTGGCCATTAATTACTTTCCTCATGTTATTATTGTGAATATCTTCCCTATAATTAGAATTCTGAACATTCCTATTTTGAATGCTAAAGTCTCTCACTGCGACAAGGTCCTACCATCATCTGCTCTTAGGTTACTTCCTGCGGGGGTGGAGTTATCTGTGCATTGTCATCATTCACGGAGGTACTACAATTGCCAACAGTTCCCTGTAAACTGTCCAAATGCTGGTTTATGCCACCTCATTATTGAGAGGTGGTGGTGGTGGGGGGGGGTTGGATAAGCAACAGCCTTCGCATATTCGGCTTCATTCCTTTTCGATTTCTTAATTTTGATAGTTTTAAGTTTACTAATATGAGCACCTATACTGGTAAAAATCCAAACATGATTAAACTTGTATCTCATGTAATCCGGATCCGACACAATAGATGCATCCAACACACTAATTTCTTTTTCCAAATTGTTGACCTGTAGAGAATAATGTTCGATAGACACTTAAATAATTCTAAGCCTTGTCTATTGAAAAGATCAATCAAGTCTTTATAAAAAGGTGAAACAAACACAAGACCAGTGGGGTAGTGCCAACTTCTTAGCCCCGTAGGGACTATATTATGCTGGATACATTCTTGAAAATAAATCACTTCCAGCTGAAGTTTCTTTAACTTTAATGATTTAGAATCCAATAATTTCAAGTTGGTAGAAATTTTGTTCTGAACTGATGTACTTCCAGGCCTGGTGCCAGTAGAACTGACAGAAAATTCTAACCTTTGTAAGGATTGTAACCAGTTCTCGATGTTATGTTCATTCACCAGAACATCCTTATAAGATGTATGTGGTAAAAGGTCTTGAGGGGAAGATCCTCCATTCTGATTATTTGTTGTTGGTCTAGGTATCCCTGGGTTCACATTGGAATTCTCTGCTCTGTGAACAGGGCCCTTCACACCACTCACTGCTAAAGGTGGAAAATTAGAAAGTGGGCAATTCAAAGTAGAAGTCCGACTTGCAAAATCCGAACTGTTAGCAGGGATCATGGTGTTTCTTCCAATAGCTGCCACCAGATCATCCACTATCCTTGTTAAGATATTTACTAAACAAGTTAATCTCCTGATATCTTGATTAGTGTCCATAATAGGCGTATCTTCAGGAAATAAGGAAGGTGTACCAAAATCAATGCCCGTTGTCATAAAAACACAACAAACAAACTAAAAGTGAAAAAGCAAATAAAGATAAACTACAATAAACCAAACAAATGGCAAGAGGACTAGGCACAATGAATTTTAATAAAGTAAGCACTTTCATAGATTCAAATGCCACTACTTCATCAGACTGAATTGAACAACTAAAACAGAAGAAATATATACCACCCAATGCAGTCATGTGATAGTCAGCTGATTAAGAATCAAAGAGCTAACACAACAAAAATATTAAATAACTAATCCAAATGTTTGTAATTCGCTAATTTGGTGATGCGTTTTTGGGAAAAAGAGTTTATTTTAAATGGGAATATGTATTCTGAATCTTTTATTATACACACTATTTGGATGATATGTTTATAATTTTTAAAGGGGAACTTGATTTATTCCAAAGTTTAGTACATTATATGAATAATACTACTGAATTTTTAAAATTCACTGGTAATTTCCAGAAGGATAAGATATCATATTTGGATGTTTGCTTACAGAAGGATGGAATTAGATGGAAATATGTAACTATTATTTTTAGGAAGGCGACATATTCTAATTCCTTCCTTCACTTTACTATTTCTCACCCATATCACCAAAAATAATCTGTCATTAAAGGGTAACTTGTCAGGGCAGCTAGAATGGTGTCTAATTATGATGATTTTGTAAGAACTCTAATTTTTAAAATGAGGTTATCCATACTTGTTGGTGGATAATTTAATCTTAGAAGTGACAACTAAAAGAAATGTAGGTAATTTTAGAGCCATTCTTAATGGATCAGAGGTAGATGACATACATCCCTTGAGGAATACATTAGGGACTACTGTCCCGAATGTTGACCCCCTATTGATTTTTCTTTAACTTTTATCACTTATGTCAGTAGGGATGCTAATTTAATAAGACAGATTTTAAGTAAGAACCGGAACCTAATTTCAACAGATGAAGCTGTTAGAAATAAATTACCAACTACACCTAAGGTTATATTTAGAAGAGGTCAGAATTTAAATTTCTTTTTGGAGACTAGCATTTTCCACATTCCAAGAATTAAAGGTACGTTTAAGTGCAAAGCTTGCCTTTTTTGTAGGTTTATTGATACTGGGCTTTGTATCAGATTAATGATAAGAGCTATATTAGTCATGGGAGATATAATTGTAATTCTAAAAGTATTATTTATTTAGCTAAGTTTAATTCCTGTCTAGCCTTTTATATAGGAAAGATAGATAGAAAGCTTAAGAACATTAGTATGCTATTAGAAATAATAAAACTGAAAACACTTTAGCTAAGCATGTTTCTAATATTCTAGGCCATAACTTTACTTTTAGGGTTATTGACCAGATTGGAGCCCAGTTAAGAGGGGGCCCACTCTCTTTATGGCTTGAACAATGAGAATTGTTGTGGCAATTCAAGCTGGATGCCTTTAGGTATCCGGGTCTCAATGATGTATGTTCCATAGCTTGTATTTTAAAGTTAAGAAGCTTGAAGAGATGATTTTTTATTACTAATCTCTTTAATTTTTCATATATTTCAATACACAGTTTTTTATGTGTTTTCGTATGTATGTATTTATAGTGTATATTTTTATATATACAAACATTTGGATTAGTTATTTAATATTTTTGTTGTGTTAGTTCTTTGATTCTTAATCAGCTGACTATCATGTGACTGCATTGGGGGGTATATATTTCTTCTGTTTTAGTTTTTCAATTCAGTCTGATGAAGTAGTGTCATCTGAACCTATGAAAGCGCTTACTTAATTAAAATTCTTTGTGCCTATTCCTCTTGCCATTTGTTTGGCTTATTTTAGATGTGATTCAATGGTTGTGATGTTTTCTCCACTGTGATAAATAAACCATGGGTGAAGGTTATCTGTACCGGGGGGGGGGGTATCAAGTTTAATTTGCACAAGCAGAGGGATGTGATAGTTCTGAAGTAGAATAATGTGATATATGTGGGGGGGGAGCAGCAGTAGCAGTTTGGAATTGGCTAGATAAAGTGATCGGAAGTTTGCTGAAATGACAAAGGAAACAGAGGCAGAAAGTTTAGAATATGTGGAATTCAGTGTGGAAATGTTATTCTTTTCTCTAAGATGGTTGGCTTCTTTCCAGAAGTTTTTGGGTGATTTTATTAGTGTGATTTGGTATTATTTCATCGGGTGACTTTTATGACTGAGCTTTACTTGCCTGGCAAGGCTGCATTATTGGGTGTAGTGCTGCCTGTTCCTAGTATTACAAACTGCTTTATAAGAATGCCATGCTGTGGCTCTGAGTTGTAGAAGAGTTTTATGCTTGTAGGCTAACCATTTATAATCTTTAGATTACTGGAAATCAGGAGTTTTACAGGTTAGCAGCTTAGAGGTGAGCAGTTCTGCAACAGTGGTAGAGCAACACAAATTCAGAACTGGTGACCAGTCAATTAATGAGAAGGTGAATTTAAGTTTGTTAATGTTATTCTGTCATCTATTACAAAAAATATTAGCTTTGGAGGCATGTTCACATTTGGATGATGGATATGAAAACTAACAGAGCACTGGTCACTGACAACAGTGGGTGGATAGTGATGTTTGAGATAAGAGAAGGGTTTTACCATGACATCTAGGAGGGGTGACAAGATGTTTTGACGCTTTGGTCTAGCAGGTTAACACATAAGCTGGGTGAGGTTGAACTGTATTGGAACATTATTCAGGTTTTGTTTTTTGGGTTCGTTGTGCCTTATTGTGTGGTTGGCTACTCCTTGGCGGTTCCTCCTGGCTTGCTTGCTGGTCCTTGGTTGTGGAACATTATTCAGGTCAATGGGAATGGGACTGAACAAGATGAGATGAATGTCTGCAACTGATATGAGAGGTTTTGCTATTATTTGTGGTGGAAATTATTTCTCTTACCAGTTTATGTGGTTTTGGAAGTGACAATAGAGGTGGCAGATCTGCTTCAGTGAGATGCAGTGTGGTATTTGGTGGTAAGGATTGGATACAAATAGCCATGTAGAAGAATTATTCATGTTAGCATTTCCTTGACCAAGTAGCTGGATCTTTTAAGTGTGACTTGAACAGAAGGAGAGTTCCACCTCCTTGTCTTGAGCCTGGTCTGGGATAAAAAGGCAGTTGTAACCAGGGAAAAATGTTGTAAGGAAAGATTGATGGCCTTAAGCCATGATTCTGAGACAGAAACTAAATCAGGCTTATGTAAGAAAATGAAGGCATTCATTTGGTCATTTTTTTTTTAATTTTCATTACGTATCTGCAAACCTGCCAAGTCAGGAACACTTTAGTCAGTACACTGACATGACGTAGAGGGTATAGCCTCTTCACTCAGTAATTCAGGTAAAGGCGTTTCTTCTTCTCTTATTATTCAGTAAAAGTGAACTCATGCAGTGACTTTCTTTAGTCTTTGGTTTTGGTAATTCCTGATGTTTTACCTTAGTAATTTCTGTTTTTCTACGGGCCTGCTGCTGAGACCTTCACTTCTGACTAGCCTCTGTTTTGAACTTGCAGAGAGAAACCTATGACCATGTTCAGGTTCCTTTGCTTGTCTTATCTTCTCTTACTGAATTTATTACTATGGATCTTTCCCACTTTTCCTTCCACAGAAGTCCATCATTACTTTAGTCCTGGTAATTTTTTGGCAACGTCTCACATCTTACACTATGGCTTCTTCCCCATTAAGTTTTGCACTAAATTCTTTCACTAACTTAATAACTGTGGTTTCTAGTAACACTAGCCCTTCTAGCCAAAGCCAGGTTTTAGTTCCTTTTGAGGTTTCTACACCAGTTCATTTTCTTTATTGGGATTTGGGATTGTGTATTTTAATAGTGTGTCAGACTGCTGTTGCTCCCCCATCATTTTTACTAGGAGTGCATTCAGAGATGTGTATTCTTGTAATTTGTCATCCCGCTACTTCTGTACCCCATTTTACTTGAGGCAAATTTGAGTCAGTCGGTACAGTAGCATAGTGATTAGCATTGTTAACTCACAGCAAGAGGTTCTCCGGTTTGATTCTTAGTCGGGCTGTTTTCTTTACCAAGTCTGCATATCCTCCCCTGTAATCAGGTAGGTTTTGTTTGGATAGTCCCGTTTCCTCCCTGTTACTAGAGACATGCAGTAGTTGGAATGGGTAATCTCACTCAGTGAGAATGCAGTGCACTCATGAGACAGAAGAATGGCATGGCAAGCTACTTCTGTTCCCTCCTTGCACCGAAACTTAGTCAATGGTGCTGACAGTTCAGAGTTACAGTAGAGAGTTGAATCGATATATTCTTATTGTCCACTGGAATCACTGAATGGTTGAAAATTGTATTCCTGCATGTACAAAACAGATTTTAGAATTTTTTTTATCTGGTTCAGTTATATGTTTGATTATCCTAGCAGTTTGATTATCCAAACTACCCTATGTCCCGATTAGTTTGAATAATCAACTCTCTACTGTACTATCAGAATGAGATGCAGCTCACAAGCACAGAAAAATGGATTTTCAGTCCACAGAGTATTGGACTGTGCTCCATCTCCCAACAAATTCCATAGTGCTTTGAAATGGGTGGGGGTAATCTTGACCTACTGAAACACCATGTGTTACGTACTAAAGCTACAGAATGTGGTAATTTTCCCAACACTGTCTTAAATCTACTTGTGTTATAGGATATTCTTTCCCATCTACATGAGTAAGATACTTCTACCTTTTCTTATCACAGGTTATATGCTTGCAGACATAAGGTTACTTAATAAGTGTGTCCATATTCCCAAAAACTAGAATTCTTTTAACTTCTTCCCACCCAATAGAACTGTATATTTCACTGCTTTTGTAGGGCACAGAAGTAACATGGTGATTGTTCTGTTATAATGTACATTTTCTCACACTCCATGGGTAGAGTTTTATTATCAACATGTCTCCTAGAAATCACAATTTACAAGCCATAGCATTTCCATTTCCATGACTAGCAGCTCATTGAAAATCATATTTTGGCTTGCTACAGCCTTGCTAAATAAACATTTTTTTGCATCGTGTCCTTTCCTCCCACATTTGAAACATTTTTTTAATGGCTGACAGTTTCTGGGTGCTGGCAGACATCTGCACATTTCAAATTATGGAATTAGGTTACTCAGTTTTTTTTTATTACCATAAACTATATAGACAACTCCAGTAACAAACAAACACATGCCACATTCCATATCTGTCAACAGAAATATAGCAATGTATGCACAGTGAATTAAAAAATCCTTCTATCTTGCACAATGTATCCATTATGGTATCACCTCAAGATTTAAAGAAGTTCTAATCCTACTTTATTCATCCTTTAATGGGCCCATTATTGAATATAATGCACCCTTCAGCATGTAGCTTGCTAAGCACCTAAACCAGCTTGACAGACTTCAATGTTTCCTCACCAAAAAGATCTCAGTACCCTTGGCTACTTCTAGAACTTGTAAGAACAAGCTTTAGCAGACATCTCCTCAACTTACCTAGTCAGTGCACTCCTACAATATCAACAACAACAAGTCACCAAGCAGTCAAGTAATGCTAAACTAACTTCTGATAAGAATGTACTAGTAATTGGTGACTCATTTGTTAGGCATGCTGTTTCCTCACCCAGCAGGCTGTATAAGAAAAAGGATAAGCCCACCTGTTAGCTGCTTGTCTGGTGCCTGAATCTGGTGACTCACTTATTAGGCATGCTGTTTCCCCAACCAGCAGGCTGTATAAGGAAAAGGATAAACCTACCGGTTAGCTGCCTGTCTGGTGCCTGAATCTGGTGACTCACTTATTAGGCATGCTGTTTCCCCACCCAGCAGGCTGTATAAAGAAAGGATAAGTCTACCTGTGAGCTGCCTGTTTGGTGCCTGAATCACAGGTATTACTATGTGTGATACTGCCAGCCCAGCTATATGGAATTGTGTAAATAATCATGTCATTTGTGAATATTAATATGATTTATATGCTTGTCTTACAAATGTAAGAGAACTGTATGTTATGTACTGAGCTTCAAGAATGTAACCACAGTGTACCCTACTGGAAAAGAGCATAAATATATATAAGCTATATACCTGTGCAAATGTATGTTTTAACAGTAGAAGCAAAACTTCAAGAAAATAAGTTGAAAAGTAAGGTGTTTTATGATTGTGTTATCTCAGTTTCAGTGCAGCAATAGACACAATGTCTAGAGCTAGAGGTTTTCCTATTGTCTTCAAACAGAAATAATTACTAGGTTTCAAATGTCAAAGTGTTTTTATTGCTCTATGACTTCCTAGCAGCTGCACACTTCTGAGAGATATTTATTTTTGACACAGAGGTGTTAAATTCTAAGTATCTGTTTAGCCTGGAAACTGAAGTCAGATGACAAAGAGGGATGTCATCCGAGTTAACCCAGCAGTAATGTTGATTGTTAACTCTCAGAGAAAGACTGTGCATTTTGTATCTTGTGTTAGACCTAGAAACATCCATTCAGCACTTCTCATCTGCATTTGCCTTGCTCTGTAAGTAAGTCTAGGGTACAGTAATTTCTTTTAGATATAGTTAGGAATATAGTAAAGATTACTTTAGATGTTTTCTGTATTTATTTGAGACTGTCCTGCAATGTTGTTTTAAAATATTTCCTGTGATTCTGAACTCTGTAGTTACTGTGTTAATTGAGTATTATCTTGTTCATTTATTATTTATTATTAAATATATTTAAACCTATCTTTGTGGCTGATATTTGTGAGACATTAGAGTACTTACATATGCATTTGGTGAGACTGTATAGGCCACTCCAATAGGCTTACTCTTGGTCACATTTTGTTACACTTAACATTTGGATAATAGTAAAGCTACTGGAGTGGTGCAGCGTATCACTGTCATTTCACAGCAAGAGGTTCTCCAGTTCGATTCTCGGCAGGGAAGCCTTCTGTGCAGAGTGTGCATGTCCTCCCTATGTTCGTGTGGGTTTTCTCCAGGTGCTCTGGTTTCCTCCCACATACAAAGAAATGCATCTGGAACATTTGTCCCTGGGCATCCGCTAAAAATTGGCTTTGTTTCAAGTCGGGCTTTCCTGGTAAACAAATGTTAAATAAATAAAAATAAATAAATAGTAACATTACACAGTAGGATTGGAAACCCTTTGTAAGGGCCTTAGAGTAGCTGATAAGTAGTAGTTGGTGGCAGTGATAACTACATTATAGTCTGGGCAGAAGGGGACATAGTTAATAAACCTGTGCCAGCCTTGCCCAGGAGTGTCTATGTGTTTGTATATAAATCAAATCTCAAAGTGTGTGTGTGTGTGTGTGTGTGTGTGTGTGTGTGTGTGTGTGTGTGTGTGTGTGTGTGTGTGTGTGTGAGCTACTTGGGCGGGACACAAAGCATGGTTGGACAGAGAAGTATGCTGGAGGTTTTGGCTTGACCACTCAGCTGAGATCTTAACCCTATAACTGTGCCATTGGGGAGTCTTATTTGGGGATCTGGAGAAAGAGGCAGAAACCAGCACCAGGCTGATTGTGATCTCTGTGTGCCTTTAAGGGAAATTGCACTTTACTGTATGTGTACTTGTCATCCTCACATTGTGTACATCCCTCACTGTTGCCAGTCATAAGGATTGAGGCTTTTTGATTACTGGGCCAGTGCAGGGACGTCGCACTAGGGTCTTGAGGAAACCTTCACAAGACAAGTGTGGCTACAGAGTGGTGATGTTCCATGACCTTGGGCACAAAACCCCATGTGACATGCAGAGAGACGTGTCAGTACTCTCTAGGCATGTGACAGGTACTGGTGAGACCTCCGTCCTGAATGGAGTTGTTCCTTCATCAGGAATGATGTCTAGGTATAAATAAAATATAATTGACTTTAACAATTAGCTTAAGAGCTGGGAGCATTCCGGGGAGATCCAGTATGCATCAGCCTGAGACAAGACAATAGATAGTCCTATTTGTTTTTGCAAGGCATATGCTGCATCTCTTGTTAAAGGATTTCTGTATACTGGCAAAAGCCCTTGCTGCTCTCATAGTTTCCTTTTCAGGAAAATTCCATCTAATGAACATCCCAGCTTAGCAAATTCTTCAAACCACAAATTAGACCAAATAAAGCTGATTCTTCTCAGTGCCAGGAGTCTCATTAACAAATTGCCAACTTTTGAGGCATTCCTACATCTGGTACATATCCATGTACCATGCTGATGGCGCAGTGGTGCAGCGGTAGCATTGTAACCTCACAGCAAGAGGATCTCTGGTTTAATTCTCAGCTGGGGTGCTTTCTGTGCAGAGTCTGTATGTCCTCCCTGCATTTGTGTGGGTTTCCGCTGGGTGCTCTGGTTTCCTCCCAGATTATAAAAACATGTATCTGGAGCATTTCTCCCCAGGCCTCTGCTGAAAATTGGCTTTGTTCCAAGTCGGACATTCCTGGTAAACAAATGTTAAATAAATAAATAAATGTATGTACAGTTACAGAGACTTGGTTTAAATGTGAAAATGAAATTCTTTCACACCTGTGTTTTGTGCTTTTTTGTACTTACAATGTCCTCAGGCCTGGTAGAAGCTGTTGTGATGCTTACATGTCTGTCAAGGGCCACATCTTATCTAGACCAATATGAAGAGACCCCCAAACTGAGCTCACAGAATGTCAGTCTACTGGACAAGACAAGTTGCCAGCTTATAGCATGCTGCAGAATGTACTCCATGCCTTCAAATGATCACGTTAATGGAAGTTTTAGAAGAAATTCCAACAGCCAATAACACCATAATCTTAGGTGGCGTCAACTACCCTGATGTAGTCTGCTCTACCTACACCTCTAATGTAGGGTATGCCCAGAGATTTGTGTATTTGATAAATAGTTATTCCCTGGACCAAATAGGGAACTCCCTAGAGGTCAAAACATTCTGAATCTGGTCCTCACTAATATTGCCTCAACAATAAACTTGTGACATTTATTCTCAAAACAACCATCACCCCATAACCATCATCTCAATATTTAAGGGCTTCAAAAGGGTGAACCTTATACAAGTATTTGATGAAATTTCTACATTTACCATTGTCATCTCTACTGCTGACACTAACACAGCAGCCACATTTACTAAGGAGTTTTATGCCCACTTAGACAAGTGTATAGATCTAGTAGTCCCCAACTAAAGCCAAAATACAGTGGTAAATTTAAAATAAACTACCTTGATTGTTAACGTAAATGAAGAAACTTTATAACAAGAGCAATAAACTCCTTAACTGTTTAGTAAGGCAAGAAGTCCTCATAAAAATGATAGTGAAAAAATATAAAGAAAATAAAAAATACTATAAAGGTGAGTAAAGTAACCTATGAATGGACATTGGTGGCTTATATCACTGCACTGTATAGATGCAGGTACAGCCTTAAATTTTGGTATACAACCCAATCCCCCAATTCCTGTTTAAATTTAAATAATCAGTACTTGTGAGAAATGTAGTTGTTTGAAGGTGCTCTAGTTTAGGTTATGTTTCGCTTTGCTCTGAGTGTATAGACTTAGATTGCTTGTTTTAGAGAAATAGCAGTAAATCAGCTCCAAACATCATAGGCACAACTTCCCCTTCAGCCCACAATAGTAAGCACCTGAAACCATGGATGCTCACTTTCAAATCATATCTGAAGCCAGCCTACTTGACATAGACACAATGAGATAATGCAGCAATTGTCTCATGTTTCTGACAAGCAGACACTGTGTGTGACAGATGTAGTTATACAATGTTATTGGAAGCAAAGCTGTCTCACGACACCAGAACATAAAACAAGCAGGTTGTCAGTACCACACAACACAAAAATAAACAAAGCACTCACAGCACAGATCAAGCATATACACCTTCAACTACCCCTCCATTAACTGGGAAAACTACTCATGCACCAATACACTGGCCCAACGCATCCTGGAATTCATCAATTCCAATGCCCTGGATCAGCTCATTCTTACCCCCACTAGAGGAAGCAATATCCTTCACCTGGTTATTACTAACATGGGCAACTGTTGCTCTATACCAATAGTCAATTCCTCCTTGGTTAGATCCGACCACAAATTAATCACCATGGAAATCAACATTTCACCCACACTCCCACAAAGGTAACCACCATGAAAAACTTCTCCAAAGCTGACTTTAGGCTCCTAAAAACAGAGGTGGCTAACTTCATGGCACCCATGTCAATGGAAAATAGATGCATGACTGCTGAATCATACACCAATGCACTGTACAAAGATGTACATAAATGCATGGAACTAGCCATACCCAACAGAACCAAGACACTCTTCTCCAAAAAAAAGGAAGCCAATCTGGTGGTACCCTGCTGTTAATAAACTCTACAACAGAAGGAAGAAACTGTTGCAGAAAAAGGTGAAGACCCAATATTGGAAAAATTCCCTTATTAGCCTCAACAAAAAGTTGAGATCCCTCATCAAAACTTCTAAAGCAAGCTATGAAGGCAGAATTGTGGCAGACACTAAAAACAACCACAAAGCCTTCTATAGTTATATAAAGAATCTCCATGGCAATACCCAGGTTTGTTCTCAGTTACTGCACAATGGTACCTCCTATACTGAGCCAACAGATATTGCCAACATACTGGCTGACAGATTCAGTGCCAACTTTACCCTTTTCTCCTTCCCAAAGGACCAATCACAATACCGGAGGAATGCCAGACACCCAGCTTTACTGCAGCACATGTTAAAGCTGCATTGTCCAAGGCCAAGAATACAGCTTCCATGGGACCTGACAATATCCCTGGATGTGTTCTACATGAACTACAAAGTGAACTGGAAGCACATATGTGTGCCCTGTTCAATCACAGCTTCACCTCAGGCTTTGTCCCTACCTAAATGGTGCACTGCTACAGTCATCCCTCTCCATAAAGGGGGAGCAACTACAGACCCTGGGAATTATCGCCCCATTAGTCTGATGAGTCTGATATGCAAGGCTGTGGAGCGCATCATCATGGACCTAATTAACAAGGATATAGGGAAGGCAATTTGGTTTTGTGAAAGGTAGATCATGCCTGCTCAACCTGGTTGACTTCTTTGAGTCAGTCACCAGAGCTGTGGATGAGGGCAAGCCAGTTCATACAGCCTACCTCAATCTGGCCAAGGCCTTTGATACCATTCCCCACTCAGGAATTATTGATAAATTCACCAAACTAGGCATCAACCACTATATCACTAATTGGGTTGCAAACTAGCTCACAGATGGAACCCACAGTGTGAAAGTAGCAGACTCCAAGTCAGACTGCTGACCAGTCAAGAGTGGAGTCCCCAGGGATCAGTCCTGGGTTCTTTCCTGTTTGGCATCTACATCTCAGAAGTCCAGGTCAACACAGAGGGACTCTGGCTTACCAGGTTCACAGATGACTGCAAGCTGGGAGCCATTATTAACTCCCCAAGTGATGTAAACATCCTACAGAGAACAATTTATTTTTATTAGGAGACATTTATTACAGACAAAGAAAGGGAGTGGCCATGGGGTCCCCTGCAGCACCAGCTTTTGCCAATTTGGTTATGGCTGGCTGGTTGGGAGTTGGAAGTACTGCCCATTTTAAAACAAAAATTTGACATTAAATTGTATTGTCGCTTTATAGATGATTTGTTTTTCATAGTTGAGGGTGATATTAATACAGTTGATTCTTTGATATCAGAAATTAATTTATCTTCTGATTATTTAAAGTTTACTAAAGGAAGTTCTGGATCACAGATTAATTTTTTGGATGTCTTTTTGTATTGGGACACATCTGAATTAAGGTTCCACAGTAAGATCTATCGCAAGGAGACTTTTACTAATGGATACCTACATCATCTTAGTAATCACCCCAAGCATGTTGTGAAAAACATTCCCCGAGGTCAGTTCATTAGAGCCAGTCGGATGACTTCAAAATTCAGTGACTTGATGAATGAATTTGATACTATTGTCTCCCTATTTAGCAAAAGGGGCTATCATGTTAATGAGCTGAATATCATTAAAGATGAGATTTTGAGTAAACGTTCTATTTCTTTTAGAGCTTTACTGGATTACCCCTTTTTGACTGTCTTGACTGACGATAGGTTAGAGCAAAGTCACGACAAAGATAAGAACATTTTGTGCTCATTAGATATGAGTTCTGATGGGGGACAGATTAGACAAATTGTTGCCAATAATTGGAGAATCATAAGTGGCAATAGGGATGTTCAAAAAATTTTAGGTGACCGTCCAGCTTTTGTTTTTAGGAAGCACAACAATTTGAAGAAAATTTTGGAGCTTCGAAATCATACCCCTACAAATTTATGCACTAACAAAACAGGAATGCACTGCTGTCATTTTTGCAACATGTGCAGATTCATTTCTGAGGGTCCCTATATTAAAGTTGAGACGATTGATAGGACAATTAAGGTTGATGGTTATGCTGATTGTAACTCCATTGGAGTAGTTTACATTGCCTTATGTTCAGGTTGTCCGGCTTTTTATGTCGGCATGACAACCAGATGCCTTAAAACTAGAATTAGGGAACACCTCTATAGTATCAAAACCAGGGATGAGAACAATGCCCTTTTTAAACATTCAGAGGTTTGTTCCTCTTTTTTTAAAAATTTTTTATTTTCTGTATTAGAAACAGTACGCCCTGATTTAAGAAGAGGGGATTATAAGAATTACCTGGAACAACGCGAAACGATTTGGCAGATCAGATTAAATTCTGACAAATTTCCAGGTCTTAATGATGCCATAAATATTAAATGTTTTTTAAAGTATAGGAAGTTGCATATTAATAAAGTTAACAATATAGGTGTGTTATTAAGTTAGTACTTGATGTGTTCCTTATTGATTGATTTTTACGATCTATTTGTATGTAATTACTATTGGTATATAAGGATGTCATTTGTGAAGTTTTGTTGCATTCTGAGGAAGTTTTGTGACGAAAGCAGAAATTAAAAGGGGTTGTACGCTATTGCTGGCTGGTTTTCTTCTTTCACTGTGTCTTCGAACGTGGATTTGGTTTTATTGTTTTTTTGTTGCTTATTTGGTTTTTTGGTCATCCTACAGAAAGGCCTCACCGAGACCAATGACTGGTGTCAAAACCATGGTCTTAAGCTTAATCGCAATTTTTATGCCTGAAGCGGATTTGTTCTGAGTCTGTGACCTATCATACGTATAAGTCTGATTTGGTTAAAAGGTTCAGCGATCACGGGTACAAGAAAGGGGACATCGCTCAACGCAGACGTTGGGCTGCAAATCAAGATAGGGATACCCTACTCCAATACAGGGACAAAAAACAAGGTAATAATTCCCAAATCAGATTGGTGACCACTTATGGGAGAAACACAGATGTCCTCATTAACAGTGTCCGCAGACATTGGAATATCCTATTGGCTGATACCAAGCTTAGTACATTGTTAGAGGATACATGTAATTTTTCCTTTAGAAGAGGGAAGAACATTGGTTCATTTTTGAATCATTATAAACTAGTGAATAGATTTGATAACAGCTCTAAACAAATAACTTTGGAAGGTGGGCCCTTGCAGGGATGTTTTCCATGCAGACACTGCACCCATTGTAAAAATATGTCTAAAATGAAAGAATTTACTAGTAAAAATATTGGACAAGTGTTCTCTATAAAGGTTTTTGCCAATTGCCAGTCTGAATGGGTGATTTACATGGCCTCTTGTAGCTGTTCAGCCTTCTATGTGGGACAAACATCCAGGTGTGTCAAATTCAGAATATCAGAGCACTTCAGTGATATCAGAATTGGTAAACAAACAAGTGCGCTTTATAAACATACACAAAAACACCCCAAAGCCACATTCAGCTTTACAGTGATTGATAGAATGCAGTGAAACAGAAATAACAAATCACGATGGCATCAGTTATTAAATAATATGGAGAAAAAATGGATTATTAAACTGGGTGCCCTGTTTCCCCCAGGCTTGACTGAATATCTCTAATGAAGGATGCAGTTTACACCTATGGCCTTCAGGTGGTGCTATACTATGTATATTTGTTTGTATGCTCATTTAATTTAATGCACTGAAGAAGGCTTGACAGCCAAAACTGGTTTGCTTGCTTTATTTTTGGCTAAATGTCTTCCTAATAAATTATTTTGTGCTTGTCACTGTTTGCTGGCTCTACAGTTTTTGTTGGATTATGATTTGATTTTGGAGCTGTGCAGCTACCCTACGTGCAAGGGCCTGCTCTTCTTAAGCTTAATGGCATCTCCTTTGGGAAAAACTCAGTTCCCACTAATTACCACATCAATGGGGGCTCAATGAACACTGAAGGCATTATAAGAGATCTAAGAACACAGGTTGACAGCAACCTCTCCTTCGACCACCACATTGCCACTGTGGTCAGAAAATCCTTCTATGTGGCACATCTCATTACCAAGGTTTTTGCATCCAGGAAGAAAGAGGTCATCATCTCTCTCTCTGTACTCTTCCCTCATTAGGCCAGTCATCAAGTATAATGCCCCATTTGGCATGTACCTCACTAGACATATGCAACAGCTGAAAGGCCACAAAAGTACCTCATGAATAGGATCCTAGGCCTTAAACACATGTCGTACATGGACAGACTCAAAAAACGCCAGCTATTCTCTGTCTCATATCGTCTACTTACAGGTGATCTCTGCTTGACTTACAAAGCCGTGTCTGATCCCAGCTCTGTTAGAAATGCTACATCTAAAGAAATCCCAATCCCTCTGCACCACACACTCCAGAGACCTTAACCTCATTACCACAATCAACAAAACATGCTGGAGGAACAGGTTCATAACCCAGAGACTGCCCATGCTCTGGAATAGACTTCCCATACATGTCAAGCAGAGCACCTCACTGGCCCTCTTCAAGAGAAATCTTGATGAGTGGATGGAAAATAGAAAGTTCACCCCGAGAATCACTCCATTGGCTCTACTTGATAAAGGCACTGCGAACTAACATCGGGCAGCACGATGCCAGGCCACTTCTATGGGCTAGGCTTGTAAAGGCTCCAGGGCCATTAGCTTAGTACACACCTATGAACCTATGAACCTATGAACACCTACTTATGCTGAGGATCTTAAAAGTAACTTAGCGAAACCACAAAAGGCCTCCTATGTAGTCTAAAACATAAATACCCTGAACAACCTTGCAAACACACAACGCATGCAGCACCCACCATGAAACATGCAGCTAAGACTCATAATTTCAAAAGCCAATAAAACAAACTATCACTCATTCCAATATCCTAGTCATATCTGACTCCAAACTGAGGCACACTGATACACCACTGACTAAACTGTGCAAGGAGGGGGTCACAGGGTTTGCCTTGTCACAGTAGTGCTCATGTCCTTGTACCACTGGTACACATATGACACAGTCATAGTGCAGAAGTGTAAGTGATGTGAGATGCACTTCCCTGAACTATATGAAGAGAGACATGATGGAGCTCTCAGACTATGTGTCCGAAGCAGGTATGAGCCTAGCATTGAGCAGCATCTTATCTTGTCCAAGGATGAGGCCACAATATGAACAAAAGATTATTGATTTCAACAATTGCCTAAGATTCTGGTGTCATTTCAATAGATACCAGCATGGAAGAAGATGGTAGATAGCCCTAACTGCTTTGCAGGGTTGGTTTGCACCTCTCATCTGAAGGCTTTTGTATGTTGGCTAAAACCTTGTTCACTTCCATAGTGCCATTTTTGGCAATATCAGTCTTCTAAACTTTGCATCATATGAAACAGAATCCAGATAACATAAAGGTATTGCTGTTCAATGTTATGAGTCTTAAAACTAGTCCAGTCCTTATCCTGGAAAACATCACAGAAATCTGGTGCAAAACCATTAAAGCACTCCATACGTCTATGGTTTCAATGCCTATCACACATACAGGTCCACCACATTAGGCTTAGGCACTAACGGGGATGATGTTTCTGTAGTCTTAAAATAATTCACATTCAGACTTGGGCAAAATAATCTTCCGTGTCTAACTTCCTATTAACAAACCCCCTAATCACATCATAGCTCACTAAGGGAACCCCTCTATGTCCCCCTCGCCTATACCACCTACCTGACTAGTATGAGTTCTTTCATATTAAACCAAACACTGCTCTTCTGGAAGGCTTTATCTACCCCTCATTCTCAAACATGTGTGCCTACATGTTTCTGGACTTCATCAATACTACCTCCTCTCTGGATCAGTGAGTCCACATCCCAACCAGAGACAATAAAATCCTGGACTAGGTCCTTACTAATATGGGGCAGCTTTGCTCCCCCCAGTTGTTACATCCTTCCTGGAGAAATCAAATCACAAGTCAGTCACATTCACCATGAGACTGAAGACTGAAGCATCTTCAAATACCTCCGTATTCAGAGATTATGCAAGGCCAATCTACTAAACCTGAGGGATGACCTGGCTAAATTCAAAAGCCCCTTCCATCTTGATGTCACCCACTACTTATCCATAACCCTTAACTGCCAAATTCTATGCACATGTAAAGAGCTGCATAGATGCATCTACTCCCCTTCAGAAATAAATTCAAAACCCAATTCAAAAATAATCTAAGATGGTATAACCCCAGTATAAACAGGCTTTATAATTAAAAAACTCATTGCATGAAAAAATAAATCTAATTCTCAAGATGCCAAAATGCTCTTGCTAAACTAGGAATTTCAGACAGTGATCAAATCAGACAAGGTCAGATATGAGGTACAAAAAAGCCACCCATTTGAGGGATACCCACAATGTTTTCTTTGATTATGTTGAAAATGACAGAAAACAATGCCCTACACTGTGAAGAACTAATAGTTAATGGTATCACATTCCTATCTTCTAGTAGTCACATTTAGCTCAGACTTCACCCCCCCAATCCAATATTCACAAATCACGTATCCACATCTGCACTCCCCTCATTTTCGCAAGAGCACATTCTCAAGGCCCTATCTAAGGCCAAAATAACAAACAACGCTAACTACTGGTTAAACCACTTGACAAACCCTCTACGGTCACTATTCAATATCAACTTCAGACTAGGCCTCATGCCAGATGAATGGAGGACAGCAACTGTCACCCCACCCCCCCACATAAGGGTAGGACATCAACTGACCCAGGTAATTATAGACTCATAAATCTGACCTGTCAAATCTGTAAGGCTATGGAAAGGATCATCGTGGAATTAATAAACGATATATAGGTAACCTGTAGACTCTCAACCCAGCCTAGTTCAGATCCATCAAGTGCAGGTTCTGCCTACTTAACCTGGTCGACTGTTGTGAAAAATGTACAGAAGTAATGGATGAGGGCAGACCAGTACACACTCCATAATTATACCTCACGAAGGCATTCAGGACCATCCAACACTCAGGTATCATAGATAAACACTCCCTGATAAAGTCAATCCCTATGTAATTCAATGGAGAGCAAATAGGCAAACAAACAAAACCCAGGAAATAAAGGTGAGCGGTTGTAGCTATTCCTAAAGACTGGCCTTTAGTGGTGTACCCAGGGTTCAGTCCTTAGGTCGCTCCTCAATGTCATTTACTTCTTGGAGGTCAAAGCTAATGGCAATGATTTATGGCTGACAATGTTTATAGATGACTGCAAACTTAGTGCCATCATCTAAGAGGACTTTCCCAAACAAACAGCTTGGGTCAAACCATGTACTAAAACTAAATGCCAATAAATGTATCATTATATCCTACAGCAAGAATAACTCCCCTTCTAACTATGACATTGATAACACACCCTGAAATTGATCCCATAGTTAGAGATCTGGAATTGATCCCATAGTTAGAGATTTGGAATTGATCCCATAGTTAGAGATCTGGAATTGATCCCATAGTTAGAGATCTGGAATTGATCCCATAGTTAGAGATCTGGAATTGATCCCGTATTTAGAGATCTGGAAATGTATGTCGACATTGAAGTGTCCTTTGATCACCATCTATCCACTGTTGTAAGGAATTACAGGCCAATCAGCCTTACGAGTCTGATCTCTAACCTAATGGAGTGTATCATAGCCAATCTAATTAATTATGTTATCAAAAAGCTCATTAGGCTTAACTATAACAATGTGGCTTTATCAAAGACAATCATGTCTGATAAACCTTATTACTTTCCTCAGGAAAGTTACACAGTTTCCTTTCTAAAACAGAATTTAACCATAATGTACAATATAGATAACACACTATTGCCAAATAAAAAGATAGTCAGAGACCTGGGCACTTGGGTCAACAAAGAGACCTGGGCACTTGGGTCAACAAAGGGACCTGGGCACTTGGGTCAACAAAGGGACCTGGGCACTTGGGTCAACAAAGGGACCTGGGCACTTGGGTCAACAAAGGGACCTGGGCACTTGGGTCAACAAAGGGACCTGGGCACTTGGGTCAACAATCCCCTCTCCTTTGATCGTTATGTGGCAACTACTGTCAGAAAATGCTCCTAGTTAGCACAACTAGTAAAAAAAGTTATTTTGTCTGGATCAGACTCATTATAAAGTTCAGCACTCCATTTGGTATACATTTTACATGACACTGTAACAAATTCAAAATCCCCAGCTGCCCATAAAAAAACAGGTCTCTGGTCTCAGGAAAGTACAGTTGTGTACACTTAACATAAATGTAGATGTTTCAGTGTATTTACTGTTGCAGTCATCACATTTGGGTTATCTGCCTGCAGGTAACCCTCAGCCGGCCTGAATACCAGAGTCTTGGATTCCTGTGTCGGATACTGTCTCTTCTTCCATGACGTCAGGTCATCAGGGGTATAAGACATGCAGACGACGCCATTACATCAGTTTTTCATGCCCCAGATGTCAGGTGCCCCCACATTGGGAAGCAATTATATGTTATGGTACCCCTCCAACAAAAAGCAAATATACCAGAAAGCTTAAATACACCAAACAAGAAGGAAAGGTAGAGCCAAGAGAAGTCAGGGGGCTGGAGGGAGGGTAACCAGGACTGCAACAGTGAATACACTCGAACATCTACATTTATGGTAAGTGTACACAACTGTACTATGTTCTTCGTGTTTCACTGCTGCAGTCATCACATTTGGGTTGATTCCCAAAGCCAAGGAAGGGAGGAGGAAGACAGAGAGCATTAGGACCAGCTATTAAGCCCTGCAAGACTGCAGTGGCAAAACCAGCTCTGGATTTAGAAATGATAGGCAAGTGGTAATGCTTGGTGAAGGTATGTACAGAGCTCCAGGTAGCAGCTTCTAGGATGTCCCTGGTAGGAACTCCTCTGAGAAAGGCTGTAGAGGTAGATGCAGCCCTGGTGGAATGTGATCTTATCCCCTGTGGGGTAGGATTTCCATGGTGCTTATAGCAGAAATGAATGCAATGGGTTATCCACTTAGAAATGGTTTGAAATGGCCTTCCCCTCTGCCCTTGCAGCAAAGCCAACTAGCAGCTGTTCAGATTTTCTGAGAGGCTTAGTCCTGTCCAAATAAAATCTATGTTGTCTGTGCACATCCAAAGAGTGCAGTATTCGTTCTCCTTTGTTTTGTGGATTCAGGAAAAAGGTAGGCAAATGAACGGACTGATTTAGGGCCACACTAGACACCACCTTGGGCATAAATGATAGATTGGTCCTGAGGGACACCTTGTCTGCATAGAAGATAATGAAGGGCTCCACTGCCATGACAGCCCGTAATTCAGACACTCTTCTTGCTGAAGTGATGGCTAGAAAGAAGGTTGTTTTCCAAGAAAGGAATTTCAGCTCTGCAGTTGCAGCTGGCTCAAAGGGGGAGAGTGAGTTTTTCCAATACAAAGTTAAGGTCCCAGGCTGGAGTAGGGGCTCTCTTGGGGGGGGTCTTAAGTTTTTAGCCACTCTGAGGAATTGCTTTAACAGGGGGTGAGAGAAGAGGGGTGGCTCAGTATTATAATGTGCTGAAATGGCAGAGGCATGAATTTTAATTGACGTGAAGGATAGACCCTTGTGAAGCATTTCTGTTAAGTACTGAAGAATATGAGGTAAGCTGGGCACCATTGTGCCCATCCCCTGAGTCTGGCTCCAGGAACAGTATCATTTCCACTTTTCAGCATAGGATTTTCTAGTACTAGGCCTCCTTGCCTCTAGAATGACATGTAGCACCTGCTTACTGAGGGATGCTATTGGAGAGCTCAAGGAATTAGCCAGGCTGTAAGGTTCAGGATTTGAAGCTGAGGGTGCAGAATCTGGCCCTCCTGCTGGGACAGCAGGGAAGGAGTCTGAGGCAGGTGCCATGGTTCCAGCAGTGTTATACTGCGCAAGAGGGGGTACCAGTGCTGGCGTGGCCAGTCTGGTGCAATCAGTATTGTCCTTGGCTTGTCCTGTTTGATCTTTAGCAGAACCTTCGAGAGGACAGGCAGAGGGGGAAAGGCATAAACTGAGAGGTTTTCCTAGGTAAAGGACAGGGCATCCACTTTCCAAGCTTGACTGTGGGAAGTCCTTGTGCAGAATTTGTCCAATTGGTAGTTCTGAGGGGAGGCAAACAGGTCTATCTCTGGAGTCCCCCATTTGTTCCTCAAGAGGTTGAATATTTTTTGTTCCAGTTTCCATTCGTGTGGGTCCATGAGATTTCTGCTTAGGTCATCTGCCAGAGAATTTAGCTTGCCTGGCAGGAATTGAGCCTGTAGGTGCACTTGGTAGCTCAAGGCTGTGTTCCACAGAGCCATGGCTAGTCTGCAGAGAGGGTATGAATGGGTTCCCCCCTGCTTCTTTATGTACCACATAACTGTGGTGTTGTCTGTCTTTACCAATAATTGTCCTGGCAGAATGTGATCTTTGAAGGCTGTCAGGGAATTCTGTACAGCTAACATTTCTTTCTGGTTGATATGCAGGTGCATCTGTCTCGGGTTCCATTTGCCCTGAATGCACTGCCCTGCCAAGTGAGCCCCCCATGCATAGTCTGATGTGTTTGTTGTTAGGGTCTGGGTGGCAGGGGCTAGAGTGAAAAGGAGCCCCTTATTGTGGTAGCAGGCATCTGACCATCAAAGGAACTCTGTTTTTATACAAGGAATGATAGGAATCATTGATTCCAGGTCCTGAGAATGTTGATACCATTGTAGTTTCCTCATATGCAGTCTTGCATATAGAATTAGTAGAATGCAAGAGGCCATGAACCCCAGGGCTTGCAGAATTTTCCTTGCAGATAGCTGGATCTTTGTGGCTAGTAGTTTGAAGTAGGTTGTCAAATAAACTTGTTTCTCTGGAGTGAGGAAAGCCATCTGGGAAGTTGTGTTCAAGCTTGCTCCTAGGAATACAATCTGTTGGCAGGGTACTAGGTGAGATTTCTTTTCGTTTAAGGTGTACCCCAGTGAGGTTAGAAGTTTCTTTACAAATGCCAGATGTTTTAATAGCAAGTCCTGGCTTTCTGCCTGAAGCAGGCAATCGTCCAAGTATGGGCATATTTGAATATTTCTCTGCCTACAAAATGCAATGGCTGGAGCTAGACACTTTGTGAATACCCTGGGCGCAGTAGATAAGCCAAAGGGAAGTGCAGAGAACAGATAGTGCATGGAGCCTGCCCTGAAGCGTAGGTATTTCCTGCAAGATTCCCTTATTGGAATGTGCAGGTAAGCTTCCTTTAAGTCTAAGGTTGCCAACCAGGCATCTTTGCCTAGCATAGGAAGCAGCTTTTAAAGTGTTAGCATTTTGAATTTTGGGATTACCAAAAAGGTGTTTAGACTAGAGAGATCCAGGATAGGATGCCAGGAGCTGTCTTTTCTGGGTACCAGAAAAAGTCTTGAATAAAAACCTTGTCCCCTTTCTTCTGCTGGGACAGGTTGAATAGCCCTGATACTTAGAAGAGAGAGAACCTATAGTAGAGCCTCTGCTCACTGATTTAGGGGTAGGTCTGGCCAACCGTTTGGGGTTGGTAGGGTGTGGAAGTGGAATCTGTATCCTTGGGAAACTATGAAAAACAGTTCAAACTAAGAAGTAAATCCAAGAAGCTGAGTAGAAACCACTGAACTGTTTATTAGTTGATTAAGCGCTTTCATCAGGCGTTCGCCCCAAGACTTCATCAGAATAATGAAATTGATTAAACACTTTCTTTAAGTACAGAATAACTTATCACATGTCAAATCCATACATCCCAATTGGTTACAACCTACACTAACCATTAAAACAAGCCTCTTATTCCAAACACATGTCTCTAATTGCCAGAATAAAACAAACATAATAGTCTCCTCCATTTTTTAAATATAAAATCTGCCAAATGGTTCATATTTAAATAAATTCATGGTCAAATAGAACACACATTATTGCCTGAGTCATGATAAAAACAATAAATGCACAATTCCAGTAGTCCAACCATTCCTTTCTTGTTCAATAAGACTACAAATTCCATTCAATACAATATTGGTCAAAACATTTACAGATGAGATTCAGATTTGAGTTTTAAATAACTTGAAATAGATATTATGTCATTTAAACCATAACTATTTGTAGCATTACATCTCAACTGCCAGAGTAATTCCTTATATTCAAGGAATAACTCAACAGGTCCACCCCTGGTCCCTTCAAAACATACTTGTTCCAAAACAGAAAATTTAAAAGTATGCTGTGGGTTTTCAATAACATGTCTAGCTAGTGCATTTTTAATATTGGCCTTCCTAACATCATACATATGCTGAGAAATAAGCTTATGTAACATATTAATGGTTTTGCCGATATAGAATCATTCACACACTTGGCAAATTGCAATACAAACAAGGCATTTAGTCTGACAATTATATTTTTTAGCCAAAAAAACTTTTCCATAACCCCTGATGTACACCATATTGGTTTTTAATATCAGGGGACACTGTACACACCTTCCACATTTACACATGTGCCATCTTTTTGGCCAGAATGGTTAACTTCCAGTAAGTTTTTAAAACACCTATCCCTCTTATATACTACACAGGGTGTTTCCCCCAATCTGGTTTTCCATTTGTCATCCGTACCAAATACTATCCAATTATTGTATATAACTTCCTTAATATTATAAAATAATGTATTAAAAATAAGTACCATAGCCTCAGTATATGGACCATTATTGGTGACCTGATTTTCAGTCACCGAAGTCCCTCTATCCCTCATATGAGTGGGATCCCCCCTGCTTGTTTATGTACCACATAACTGTGGTGTTGTCTGTCTTTACCAATAATTGTCCTGGAAGACTGTGATCTTTAAAGGCTGTCAGGGAATTCTGTACAGCTAACATTTCTTTTTGGTTGATATGCAGGTGCATCTGTCTCGGGTTCCATTTGCCCTGAATGCACTGCCCTGCCAAGTGAACCCCCCCATGCATAGTCTGACGCATCTGTTGTTAGGGTCTGGGTGGCAGGGGGTAGAGTGAAAGGGAGCCCCTTATTGTGGTAGCAAGCGTCTGACCACCAGAGGAACTCTGGTTTTATACAAGGAATGATAGGAATCATTGATTCCAGGTTCTGAGAATGTTGACACATAGGCTTTTTAGATGCCATTGTAGTTTCCTCATATGCAGTCTTGCATATGGAATTAGTTTTTGGGGTTGGTAGGGTGTGGAAGTGGAATCTGTATCCTTGGGAAACTATATTCAGAACCCATTTGTCCTGGGTATTGAGTTCCCAGTTTTTTGCATGCAGGGCGAGCTTTCCTCCTAAGGGAGCAGACAGTTGAGCAGGGCTTGGAAGGGTTAAGGTTAAGTCATTGTGTCATTTTTCCATAGGAGGGTGTCTTACTACTCCCTGCTTTGGAAGTGGGAGCCCCCCACTGCTTAGGCCTATGCGTAGCCTGAGTCTGTAACCTAGGTGGTCTGCTGTTCCTGGGTTTGGACTGAGAAGGCCTGGAAGAGGCAGGAAAGGACCAATTCTTTGAAGGCCAATGCCTACTAAATCTGGGAGGCTGTACTTGCAGGAAACCTTTAACAGTTTGCATAGATTTAGCTTTTTTCTCCATCTTTTTGAGGACTTCTTCTGCTTTGTTGCCAAAATGGCGGTCTTGGTTTAAGGGAGTATCCAGTAATTTAGCTTTAACATGATCTGGCAAGTTTTGCTCCTTAAGCCAAGCATGCAAAACCCAGTTACAGCAGTCCTGCAAGATGCTTCTAAAGAGTCAAAACCACATTGCAAAGTATGTTTACCAACTTGTTCTGCAGAATGCATTAAATCCTGTAATTCTTTATGTTCAGCACAGTCAGGAATCAACATAATTTTCTGTTTAAGTAGTCCCATAATATGCTGCTGGTACTTTAACATATGAAACTGGCAATTTAAAGCCCTAATGGCCAAAGTAGCAGAAGTATATACCTTCTTACCCCATCTGTCCAAGGCTCTAAAATCTGTTTCAGGAGGGGTAGGGATTTTGGCAGCAGTAGCCTTAATGCCCTTTGGCCCTTGGGAAATGGTCTCTGGATCTGCAGTAGGATTCTTGAAGAGGAACTTGTGAGAGTCAGATACTCTGTAATACCTGTCAGGTTTTCTGGGAGCTGGAGGTAAAGTGTCTGGGGAAAGACTAGATTCCAAGAAAAGTGTCATCTACAATGTCCAGAACAGGAGGGATGGCTAAAGGCCTGTGTTGAGGGAGAAGTTAGAATTCCCTAAGCCTCTTTTTGGAGTCAGAGTAATCTGGCTTTCCCAGCGGAGATGCTCCCTAAGAGTGTGCAAGGTTTCACCAAAAGAAAAATCTTCCGGAGGGGACGCAGAGGGAATGGAATCCTCTGTATCAGAATCCTCATAGGTACATAAGGGCAAATCCTGGTAATCAGAAGAAACAGAAATATCAGATTCCTGATCAGAAGAATCAGAAGGAAAATCAGTTCTAGGTCTCTTAGAGGGGGAAGGCTGGCTTCTCCTAATTAAGGTAATAAGGTCTTCAGCCATTCTAAGCATTTGTTTTTTAGGCATATGGGCCTGAGAATGCAGTTTTGACGTTGGTTTTCTAGGCGTGGGTTGAGTTTTAGACCTGGATGAAGAAGATGGCGTCGGTTTAAAATGCAAGTCTGTAGGCCTGAATACACCCTCTGGAGCCGGTGCCTGCACAGCGGCTCTGGACCCATCCAAGGTAAAGACATCCACAGGTTCCTTAGTCAAAGAAGCATCTCGCGGCATACCAGACTCCAAATGGGTCTCAGTAGAGGCCTGCGAATCTGAAGTAGTAGGTATCAGGGACTGCGAAAGTGCCTCACTGAGTACCGGTGGACTGGTGACTAGCTTAACGGAAGTGTCGTCGGCAGTTTTGGAGCTATGCTGTCTGTCTCTATCTTTATCCTTATGTTTTTTCAGAATATCGGTAGTTGGATGGCTTACCGAAGCCATTTCTGGATAGTTATACTGAGTACCAAAATCATTTGCTGCAAATATAGACCGACGACGAATAGTTCGGGGGTTGAACAAGGCACAAAACTGGTGGTGAGGGGCGTTGTGGTCTGGGCCTAAGCAAGGAATGCAGTATGAATGAAAATCTTTATGAGGTATTTGTTTTCCACAGGTAATACAATTTTTAACTTTTACTGACATCGGTTAAGAGCAAGAAAAAAGATCCCCAACGGGGTACTTAGCTTTTTTGAAGACTTCGGTTCTGAAACTCAAAAACGAACATTTCAGGAGTCGGCCGACTGGCACTTGTGAACTGCTTCTACTTTGGGCACCGTGCGACAAGAAAGACTGATGTAATGGTGTCGGCTACATGTTTTATACCCCTGATGACCTGACGTCATAGAAGAAGAGACAGCATCTGATGCAGGAATCCAAGACTCTGGTATTCAGGCCGGCTGTGGGCTACCTGCAGGCAGATAACCCAAATGTGATGACTGCAACAGTGAAACATGAAAAACATCCTTATTTATGAGGGAGAATGAAAGCCCTATCCCTGTATTCTGTCTCTTACAGAGTCCTGAAGAGTGTTCTCTGCCTCACTTATGGTGCCATTATGAATCCAGTACTTATTGAGCTCCTCTACCTCAAGTAAGACAAATGGGTCAGCAGGAGTAGAACCAGAGATCCAAACTTTCATCAGCAGATATACAGGAACATGATGTAGGGAGAGAGATTCATAGGTTCATAGGTTGGTACTAGGTTATCTGCCCTAGGGCTTATACAAGCCTAGCCATAACAATTCCCTGGCTATTTCTTCCCACACTATTTACTTTCCTGGACCCCTGTCTAGCAGGGTGACTGACATGATCCCTGGGGTGAATTTCCTTTCTCCCATCCAATCGTCAAGGTTCCTCTTGAAGAGGGCCAAAAAGGCGCTCTGCTTGACATGTATGGGCAGTCTATTTCAGAGTCTGGGGAGTCTCTGGGTAAGGAACCAATCCCTCCAGCATGTTTTGTTTATTGTGATGACAAGGTTTAGATCCCTAGAGCATGTGGCTCTGAAGGATTGGGATTTCTTTAAGTGTAGCATGTCCAACAGCTGTGGGTTTGACATGGCCTTGTATGTTAAGCAGAGATTGCCTCTGAGTAGACGATATGTGACAGAGTATAGCTGGAGTTTTTTACGGCAGTCAGCGTAGGTCATCTGCTTTAGGCCTGTGATTCTTTTAGTGAGGTGTTTCTGTGGCCTTTCCAGTTGTTGTAGATATCTTGAGAGGTACATACCAAACGGGGCATTGTATTCTATAATGGGTCTAATGAGGGATGAGTACAGTGGGACAATGACCTCCTTTTTTCTGGATGAAAAGCCCTTAGTGATGAAGTGTGCCACATAGCAGGATTTCCTGACTGTTGTGGCAATGTGGTTATCGAAGGTGAAACCACTGACCACCTGTGTCCCTAAGTCTCTTATCACACTTTCAGTGTTTAGTGTACTGCCACCTATGTGGTAATTCACAGGTACATGTTTTTTCCCAAAGGGGATAACTATACATTTATTGGCATTGAGCTTGAGCCCATAGCTTTGGCACCAAGCATCTGTTTCTGTAAGGCCCTTTTGTAGAGTATCCACATCATTTGGGGATACAGTAATGGCTCCCATTTTGCAGTCATCTGCAAACTTTGTTAGCCAGAGTCCCTTAGTGTTGGCCTGTACTTCAGAGAAATAGATGTCAAACAAGAGCGGTCCCAGGACTGAACCCTGAGGTACTCCTCTTGTCACTTGTCTGGAGGTGGATTTGGAGTTGGCTACTTTTTCATTGTGGGGTCCATCAGTAAGCCAGTTGGTAACCCATCGAGTGATGTAGGGATTAACACCGAGCTTAGTAAGTCTATCTATGATTCCAGAGTGGGGGATGGTGTCAAAGGCCTTAGCGAGGCCCAGATAGGCTGTGTGGACCACCTTACTCTCATCTATGGCTCTGGAGACTGATTCAAAGAAGTCAATCAGGTTCAGGAGACAGAATCGACCCTTCACAAACCCGAACTGGGTGAGGTCCAGTGTTTGAAGGTTGCCAATGTCTTTGTTTATAAGTTCCATGATAACACGTTCCATCGCCTTGCAGATCAGGCTCATCAGACTGATGGGGTGGTAGTTCCTGGGATCCAAGGTGGATCCCTCCTTGTGGAGTTGGATAACTGCAGCTGTGCACCACTCAGTGGGCATGAAGCCTGAGGTGAAGCTATGATTAAACATGACACTTGGGTGAGGTGCCAATTCATTTTGTAGTTCATGTAATACACAGCCCAGGATGTCATCTGGTCCCATGGATGCTGTATTCTTAGCTTTGGAGAGTGCGTTCTTTACCTGTGTGGCCATTATTACCAGAATTTGGCAATCTTCCAGTATTGAGATGGGCCGTTTAGGGGGTGAGAGGGGGGTGAAGTTGGCACTGAATTGATCTGCCAGGATATTGGCAATATCCTTGGGCTCAGTATATTTAATGCCATTCTGTTGTAGCTCAGAACAGATCTGAGCATTGCCATTTAGAATCTTGACATAGTTATGGAATGCCTTGTGGTTGTCTTTGGAATCTTTGGTAATTTTATTTTCGTAACTAGCTTTGGAGGATTTTATGAGGGATCTTAGCTTCTTACTGAGGCTGGTAAGGGAGTTTTTTGCATCCTGGGATTTTCCTCTTTTCTGCAACAGTTTCTTCCTTTTGTTGTATAGTTTGTTTATGGCAGGGGACCACCAGATTGGCTTCCTTTTTTGGAGGAGAGCATCTTGGTTCTATTTGGGATGGCATAATTCATGCACAAGTGGATGTGCTCGTACAGTGCCTTAGTCTAGGATTCAGCAGTGAAACTTTCAGTTACCGTCTGCATGGGTGTCATGAGGTTTGTCACTTCTGACTTGAGTAGCATGAAGTTGGCTTTGGAGAAGTTTTTTATGGAGGTTTCCTTACTGGGGGTGGGGGTGGGATGTGGATGTTTAGGGTGATTAGCTTATGGTCAGACCTGACCAACGAGGGGGTGACCATAGGTGTGAAGCATCGATTTCGCATGTTGGTAATGACCAGGTCTAGGATATTGGAGCCCCTGGTGGGACTATGGATTAGTTGATCCAGGGCATTTGAATTTATGAATTGCAAGAACCGTTGGGCAAAGGTGTTGGTACACGAGTAGTTTTCCCAGTTAATGGCAGGGTAGTTTAAATCACCCAGTATTAGGGTGTTTGGTTCTATCTTAATATTTTCCAGTATGTTTAGAAAGGTGTAATGAGATTCTTGGGGCATGGTGGGGGATCTGTAGCAAGCTACAATTTGGATTGCAGTCTTACCTAGTGTTAGTTGCACCTGGAGAATTTCAGATGCATTGTGTTGGGCAACTAGCCTGGTGGTGTGAATATCCTTGGTGAATATGGATACTCCTCCACCTTTAGTGTTTTGGTCCTGGTTTGGTGGCGAAAAGTGTGGAAAGAGTTGTAGCCTGGTATTGCAGGGGTGCTCTCTGGAGCCTTGAACCAGGTCTCAGTTTCTGCACAGATATCAATGTTCTCCATTTTTAGGAGTGCCTCGAGAGTGTGCATTTTGAGGTTTAGACGTCTAGCATTGAGTAGCATTACCTTCAGAATTTGCATGCTTGTACCTGTTACAGTGGTGGTTTTGTCCTTTGAACTTTGCCTAAAAAAGGCACTATAGGGGTGGCAAGAGACTTAGCCAGTATACTGAATCCCAGGGGCGACAGGTGCAGACCATCTCTGGCAAAGCATCGTGGTCTGTCGATCATGTCGTCCCAGGCAGACAGATACTGGATCCCCTTTGAATGACACCAGAAGCTTAGCCAATTGTTGAAGTCAGTCATTTTGTCCTTATAGTGTAGTATCATTCTGGGCGAAGGCAGGATGCTACTCAGGGCTAGGGTCATACCTGCCTGGGTCACATGATCCAAAAGCTCTTCCATGTCTTTTTTCCTGTAGTCCAGGGAGGTACGTCTCAAGTCATTCACTCCAACATGGACAATGACAGAGTCATATTTGTACTTGTTGTGGAGTGACTTGAGGGCATGCGTTATGTGGTGGATCCTGGCACCTGACAGGTAGCTGACTGTAATTTTCTCCTTGTTCAGCCTGGTGAGTGGCACATCAGTGTGTCTGACTATAGAGTCACCTATGACTAAAGTGTTAGGTACGTTGTCTTGCCTTAGGGGCTATTACTGGGTGGCACACTGGTGTTGTGAGCTATGTGACACTTTGGTTGTGATTGGTGTTTGTTTGCATTTCGGCTTCGGAGGTCCTTGTTGCTTAGCAGGTTACAGTTTAGGGCCTCCGCATATGTGGATTTAATATTACTATGTGTGGGTGTTGCTGGTGTGGATTTAGAAGGGCTATGTGTTGCTTGAGGTGTAGTGCGGGTGTTAGCCTTCTCCTCTTGACTGTCTAGCACAATCTTGGGTGGAGAGAGCTTGGCTTCCAGTTTGGCTATGTAAGTATATCTCTTACAGATTACTGTGTTGGGTAGTAGGATGAGAGGGTTGTCAGTGTACATGAGGCAATTGCTGCATTGTCCCAGTATGTCCAGATTCACCAGGTGGACAGGAGAAATCACCGGAAGCTGACCCTTGGACATGCCTGGTTTGGTGCTTTTTTTGTAAAGTATAGGAGCTGTTTTCCCTTGCCTTAGCAAGGTACTTTGCAGTTATAGGCTGTTTAGTTCCTACGATTAATTTCTCCTTATTAAGAAGGAGAGTTGAGTGCTTGTATCAGTTTAACACTTCCTAGTGTTTTCCAGGAGGTTTTAGAGCAAGTGCTGGTCACAGGGATGCAGTATGCACTAGAGGAGTTAGATGTGAAAGTAGGTAACTTAAGTTTTACCTGTCTAAAAAGTTAAGTTTTAGCGGAGAGTCACTATTTTTAAAACAGCAAGATAGATTGAAAGGGGGTGGTCACTTTTGTATTCTGGTACTATGGAATACAGTAGGACAGCCAATAAATTTAAATATAAACACAATAAAAGAAAGAACAGCAACCCACAAGGCAAATGCTCCGTTACCCACAAGTAATATAACCAATAAGTAAAAAGTCAGCTGAAAAGGAGCAACCAAGGCAGCATAAACGGCAACAATAAACCTCTTCTTAAAAACGTTGTATTACATGAGGTGAGCGCTTTCGCATAAAATGCTTCTTCAGACCTACAAATATCAATGAATAAGACAAACATATATATATACAAGAACAAAATCAAACCAGCCAATCCTAAAATACTACTAATCATACTGGCCCAAATACTTAAAAACACAGTGCATCAAAAGTTAAAAAACAACATGTAAAACTGACATATAAATATGAAAATCATATCTAATAACCAAAAAACATATAACGCTAACATCAAAAACTAAGAATCTAAATAAAAATATATATATATAATATATATAAAAATATATATATATATATATATATATAAAAGGACATAGAAAAATAGATGTGAATACAAACAGCCTAGGACTTACTTGGGAATTCTACGTTTCTTAAGCAAGGGCTTGATAGATGCTCGCTCATTCAACCCAGAGCCTCTATCAGCCCTCAAAATTATCATCCAGTTGGTTTCTCTATATTCGGTGTGATTCCGAATATCCCCCATTCTGATATTTGGAATGATGATGTCAATAGCCCTGAATATAAAATGGTGCATTTCTCCACACCCCAAAACATGTTTAGAAAGGGCATTATGTACTAAGCTGTTCCATATACAGTATATATGTTCTCTCATTCTTTCCCATAGGGATCTATTAGTCTTCCCCACGTAGAAAGATTTACAGGCAACACATTCAGATAGATAAACAACATTAGTAGACCTACAGTTTGCATTTACACTAAAGGTAAATCTCCTACTCAAATCTGGGTGATCAAAAAATTCAGATGTATTGATCACCTCACAGAAGTTGCAGCTGCCACAAGGCAGCATAACTCCTATTTCTACATAGTTAGTATTATGTTCCCTACTATTACATAACAACTTTTTCAAGTTCATCCTATTTCTATAAAGAAAAGAGGGATGTGGACCAACAATGTCACCAATTTGTGGATCTACCTGTAGAATAGGCCAATATTGCCTAAACAGGTCACCTAGTGACCTATAATCTCGTGTGTAAAACAAAGGAACCTTCACACAATGACGTTGATTCATGGGAGAAACAGGTGGTCTCATTGATATCTCCGTCCTAGGACCATAGTATGGAGCTGCTACACCCTGTCTAAGATGTTCCAAATCTGCCCAACTTTCCGAAATCTCATCCTTATGATAACCACGTGATAGTAGCCTCTGTTCCAAAAGTCCAACCTCGGAGTGAAAACCTTCATTGGTTGGATTCAGTCTTGAAGTTCTAATGCCCTGTCCACGTATCAAATTACGAAAGACGTAGTTAGGGTGCATACTAGTTCTACTTAAAAGGGTGTTCCTAAAACAAGTTTTCCTATAAACCCCCATATTAATGATGGAGCCCTGTAATTTCTCTATATACAATTCTAAATATTCAATTCTCTCCTTAGAGAAAACCATAGTAAATTTCAAATAATCCCATAATGTGTTCATGTGTCCAAAAAACTTATTCAATTCCGAAACCGTACCTTTCCAAAGAAAAAATAAATCATCGACAAAACGTCGATAGAAAGGCACATAAATATCAAATTCTTTAACTTTAAACAAAACCTTTTCCTCCCATTGTACCAGGAACACATTGGCGTAGCTATTGGCACAAGGAGTGCCCATAGCTATGCCATGTCTCTGAGCATATAGGAAAGTTTATAGGAAAACTTGTTTTAGGAACACCCTTTTAAGTAGAACTAGTATGCACCCTAACTACATCTTTCGTAATTTGATACGTGGACAGGGCATTAGAGCTTCAAGACTGAATCCAACCAATGAAGGTTTTCACTCCGAGGTTGGAACAGAGGCTACTATCACGTGGTTATCATAAGGATGAGATTTTGGAAAGTTGGGCAGATTTGGAACATCTTAGACAGGGTGTAGCAGCTCCATACTATGGTCCTTGGATGGAGATATCAGTGAGACCACCTGTTTCCCCAATGAATCAACGTCATTGTGTGAAGGTTCCTTTGTTTTACACACGAGATTATAGGTCACTAGGTGACCTGTTTAGGCAATATTGGCCTATTCTACAGGTAGATCCACAAATTGGTGACATTGTTGGTCCACATCCCTCTTTTCTTTATAGAAATAGGATGAACTTGAAAAGGTTGTTATGTAATAGTAGGGAACATAATACTAACTATGTAGAAATAGGAGTTATGCTGCCTTGTGGCAGCTGCAACTTCTGTGAGGTGATCAATACGTCTGAATTTTTTGATCACCCAGATTTGAGTAGGAGATTTACCTTTAGTGTAAATGCAAATTATAGGTCTACTAATGTTGTTTATCTATCTGAATGTGTTGCCTGTAAATCTTTGTACGTGGGGAAGACTAATAGATCCCTATGGGAAAGAATGAGAGAACATATATACTGTATATGGAAGAGCTTAGTACATAATGCCCTTTCTAAACATGTTTTGGGGTGTGGAGAAATGCACCATTTTATGTTCAGGGCTATTGACATCATCATTCCAAATATCAGAATGGGGGATATTCGGAATCACACCGAATATAGAGAAACCACCTGGATGATAATTTTGAGGGCTGATAGAGGCTCTGGGTTAAATGAGTGAGCATCTATCAAGCCCTTGCTTAAGAAATGTAGAATTCCCAAGTAAGTCCTAGGCTGTTTGTATTCACATCTATTTTTCTATGTCCTTATATATACATTTTATATATATATATTATATATATTTTTTTTTATTTAGAGTCTTAGTTTTTGATGTTAGCGTTATATGTTTTTTGGTTATTAGATATGATTTTCATATTCATATGTCAGTTTTACATGTTGTTTTTTAACTTTTGATGTACTGTGTTTTTAAATATTTGGGCCAGTATGATTAGTAGTATTATAGGATTGGCTGGTTTGATTTGGTTCTTGTATATATATGTTTGTCTTATTCATTGATATTTGTAGGTCTGAAGAAGCATTTTATGCGAAAGCGCTCACCTCATGTAATAAAACATTTTTAAGAAGAGGTTTATTGTTGCCGTTTATGCTTCCTTGGTTGCTCCTTTACCAGCTGACTTTTTACTTAATAAATTTAAATAGTTGCAGGGGAGTGATTTCAAAAATGATAATTTAGTGCTTACTCACACAAGCGAGTGAAAGCAAAGAGGAAATGAGATATATGGTCAAATTAACATAAGAGGCAAGCAACTAGAAAGATAGTGGTATTCAAGAACACAACAGTAAGCAGATGGGTGGGTGGGGAAAGAATTTCTGCCTGACTCATCAAGAGACAGAGTTGTGGTCGCTTTTGAAGTTTTAATATGCAGTTAAAAGCAGAATACAAGAAAAACACAAGGTAAAGAAAACAAATCACAGTATTCAAAATATAAAAAGGCAATAAAGTAATAAAAAATACAACAAATAAAAAGCAAACTAACCTTTCAACACCCATCATCTTTGCCTTTTCTGGACTAAACATTCTCTGCATGTTAAACAATGTAATTCTATATCTTCCTACAAATTAAAATTGGATGGCTGGATGGGTGTTCTCAAATTTATCCCTTGAACAAATGACCTCTGCTTCCTTGAGAAAGGAGCTAAAGCCTTGGGGTGGTACTGACAAGGCATACAGTGTCATTAAAGTAACATAGCCTTGGGCCATCCATGAATCAGATAGATAAACATGTATGTATAGACATACTCATACGTACACACACACACACACACACACACACACACACACACACACACACACACACACACACACACACACACACACACACACACACACACACACACACACACACACACACACACACACACACACACACACACACACACACACACATATACACTCGCTAGATATATATATATATATATATATATATATATATATATATATATATATATATATTTATAGGATCCGTAATGTCTACTGAATGACTGTTTCACTGAAAGTGAAATGGCCAAGCACAATTTTGCGAAAGTGCTTTTCACCAAAAAAGCACTTTTGTGACAGTGTGCTAAAAAAAGGGAAAAACGTGAGGAAATGAATGTTGGTGAAATCACGACACAGTGGGAATGAGAATATTCCCTTTTCCCCACTGTAGTGCGATCTCAGAGTGAGAATATAAAAGTAGGCGGGTGGGGGGCACAGGAGGCTTATCCCCCTGAGTAAACATGAGTTCTGTTTTTTTTGTTTATTTATTTATTTATTTATTGTACACTTTAGCAAAGGTGCTTTTTTGGTGAAAAGCACTTTCGTTAAAGTGTGTTCAGCTGCTTTGGTTTTGGTGTTATGGACGTTCGGTAGATAGTCCTATATATATATATATATATATATATATATATATATATATATATATATATATATATATATATATATATATATAGGCACTTAATGAATAACTGAAATGCAAAAACATTGAAGCAAAACTGATCGATATCAGCATTTCAAAAAAACCCAGTTACAGAAAAACAAAACCAACAAAAGTAAAAACAACAACAAAAAAAAAAAAAAATTAGTTTCCTTTTGTGATGGTGTAACAGAACCCTCGTATCTCATTCAGACCAAAGATGACTAAACAGTGGTAAGGAAAGGAGTTTCCTAAGATAAGGTGCCACGTGTGTGTGGTTTAGAAAAAGTGTTAAGGTAAGCATACACATAGAAAGGTGAGCAGAAGGGCTTCAACCTGTCATCACTTTACAGCCGAGTGACGTCTACAGCCGTTTCTGCAGTTACCTCCTACTGTTCCTCTTGGCGTCAAATATTGCCTGTTCATATTTGCTTTAATAAATCGAAAGCCATGCTACACACAAGGCATCAGAATATTTTATCTTGAAGCATATATGATGGCAAACACAACTGTATTGATAACCTCTGTCAATAAATATTTGTTAGAACTGTAAGATAATAACTTCATTTTTTAAAGGCTAAAGCCACACCCATTGGGAGTTAAACGTACACACTCAAAAGAGCTCTACTGGAGGGAATGAGTTGATGAGAACTAACCCTAACCCTGCTCCTAATCTTAACCTGACACCTTACTTTAGGAAAATCCTTTCTGTAACACTAGAACTACACCACGACAGCTCAGATAGAAAGACACCCATACACACACCCACACAAACACACACACAAACACAAACACACACATATACACACACACACACACACACACACACACACACACACACACACACACACACACACACACACACGCACGTTCTTCAAGCTATCCCGTTACTTAACCTATTCTCTTATCCTAACCTGCAGACTGCAGGCATTCATACATATTCTCCAACAAGCAGAGACAATTTGAATACTCTGTAAAAGTAAAGAGCCATACTGAAGAACTCAGTGCTATGAGGCAGCAGCCCAACCTGCTTTAGGAGGTAAATTAGGGTTGCAAAATAAGTAAAGCCATAAAATCATAAAATCACCTCCCCATTTAAGATGTAGGGAAAATGGCAAACAAGACTTTGAACTATGACATGTGTGTTTAAATGAAAGTCAGAAAATTATCTTTACTGCTGGCCATTGTATTGCCAACGGCAGTAATTGTAGTTTAAAATAATATATAATAAATAATAATAATAATAGAATGAGGCATTAACAAGTATTGAAAGCCTGAAGTACTACAGCAAAGGCCATACTAAAATAAGCCAAAGATTGTGCCTGATAAAAAGTCTTTGCTTGATTTTGGGGTGACTATTTTGCAGTCATTTTAAAATAAATAATAATTGTAAGGGTGACTATGACAGCTGTGATTGCAGAAGCCCAATATTGACATCACATTCAGCTGCTAGAACTAGTCAAACCCAGGTATCAAGAAGTACAGAATACTGTTGTAATTTGCACCCCCCATCCTATGAAGCTTTTTAAGTAACTTAACTTTCCAGCAGCAGTTCTTGCTGCCCACCCCCCACATCACTCACTGAGTGCCCTCAGCAGGCATCACAAGTGGAATCTGAAGTTCTACTCCATAAGCAAACGTATCAGGTATGCAGAAACAATAACATTTCTGAAGTTCTCTTCAAAGTACTTATGTCTTTAATAAACTGAGTTGTACTGAACTTCTGTGATTTTTGTTCTTTTACCATATGAAGAATCAGCAAGCAGACCAGAAAGTCTCTATTGCAACACTTTGTAATGTGTGTGCAGCTCTAGGCACACACACACAAACACAAACATGCACACAGAAGCATGGGCAAGCACACACGCATACATACACACACACACACACACACACACACACACACACACACACACACACACACACACACACACACATGCGCACGCACACATGCACACAGACACACACACACACACACATACGCACGCACGCACCGGCAAGCACTCACACGTGCATGCATGAGTAAGTGCACACATACACACGTGCATGTGTATATATGAGCACGCGCACACGTACATGCATGTACACACACACACACACACACACACACACACACACACACACACACACACACACACACACACACACACACACACACACACACACACACACACACACGCACGCACACACACACACAGACATGCATGTGTATATATGCACACAAACACACACACTTAACACACATGCATAGGGAAGTGCACGTGACATATACAATGATAGCCGACATAAGGAGGTGGAAAGGAATTAGGTGTGAGTGTGTAGCTTTCCCTGTGTGCCTGCGCACACAAGTATGTTCATGTGCATGCATTTTTTGTTTTCATTATTCATAGCAGAATGAGTTTTATGGATTTACTAATTATTACAACTAATAAATACAACACACAGAAGCAACATATTTCAAAATGTTGCTTTCACACTGAACACTCCTTCAATCTCCACAATATAATTTATTACTTATTATGTCATATGTCACATGTCATATGTCACATGATTCTTCACTGTCCTTAGCAGGCATGCTATCCAAAATACACACACACAAGCTGGGGGAGTCTTTTGTTTTGGTATTGGTTTCAAATCTTGTAAACATGATCTTGTTTGAGACTGTAATAAGCTACATGGAAGCATGAAACCTACCTGACTGTAACCAGTTAAAAGTTGAACAGCACTGTGTTAAATAGGCAGGAAGGACCTCTGGTGGCAATTCGTTTTAATGTTTGCATTTCTCACAAATGCAAAGTAGGAAGTAACGGCCTCATACTTTTTTTACTTATTTGTCAACTCAGTAATTCTCACTATGAACCAAAGACTCCTACAACATTGTTAAGCACCTTTGTTTTAACTCAAAAGTATTTAATAAAGGTGTATTTTCCCTGATTTGGAGCATAATATTGGCACTCCATTCACTACAACATAATTCAATGCAATAAAGCAGGGCAAGTATACACTTTTTGAAGATATCATTAAAAACAACAACTAGAAAATAGAAGTCTGGAGCAACACTGATGAATGGAGCAGAATTACAGGAAATTAAATTTGCAGATATGGGGGCAAAATGTTATTAGGCAATTACTTTGGACAGTGTAAAGGGGTTTGATCCAGAAATGATTTCATTTGGATATGCTGAGTTTGAATCTTGTAGGCGTTGTCACCAAACCAAGGTAATAGAATTTAAAACATGGTTAACTTTTCTGCTAGGGAAAAAATATCCACCCTATTATTTTGTTCTTTGTGCATTTGTTTTCACTTCTTGTTTTTTTTTTTTTTTTTTTGCTTAGCTTTAAAGATTAATTTGTCATAAAAATACTTGTAGTAAGATTAATTCGTCATGAAAATAATTGTAGTACTTGTAGCATGTTGATTACACTCCAAAATCAGACAAAGATAAGCTTATTATGCACTTCTCTGATCTCAAAGAAGTGCATAACAAGTTTTGTTATGCCTCTTTCAGAACTGTTACACTCTAGTCTTTCACTAGGCCACACATGGCAGCCTGCACAGAACAGTGGCAGAAAACTGTAACAACTTTAAAATCTTTAATACACTACATGTTGACACACACACACACACACACACACACACACACACACACACACACACACACACACACACACACACACACACACACACACACACTCATACACACACACACACACACACACACACACACACACACACACACACACACACACACATTATACAGAGTGGTGTCTCACAGCTGTTAAAGCTGTTGTATCAGAGATACACTATCTGTGTGTATCACTAAGTGCATTACAGCTTTAAAAGCTACAGGCCACTTTGTGCTTCTACAGTTCTCTGCAACTCATATAGAAACAGCTGAATCTCCATGTAATACAAAGAATTATGACCATTTTCCCCAACCCTAACCCACTGTTTATCTTTTATTCAAACAGATTTCAAGATTGACCTCTTTGGCTTTAGTCTTGAGTTTATATTCTTGTCATTCATTTTTCAAACAAATAAGTGGGTATGAACAAAGAGATCTGATCATAGCCCTCTGTGTTTTGTGACTAAGACCGTGTTTATAAATACTAATTAATAATGGGATGTGTTATTGGTGAGGATAGATGGACTAAATGAGAAAAGCATGTGGACATTTGGAAAAAGAAAGCAGCTAAACTATGCTCGAAAAAGAGATTACTGCCCAATGATATTTAACTGAAATGGGTCATTGCAATGACACTGGGCAAAAGTTTCTCTTTTAAGGAGTGGATCATGAGCCTTATCTGCTCAAATGACTTATGCAGAGTCAGACAATAAGCAAATATAACATTTGGGAACATAGCTCTCAACTGCTCATAATTTTGCAGAATGTTCAGATTTTACCTCATTTGGTCTGTCCTTCATAGCATTTGGTGCTTTTTTTCCCCTTTCAAATCATCAGTGACTGAGATAAACTAATAATGACAAACTTTTGAATTTCACATTTCATCTTTCAAAAAATATATCATATCAGTGCCAGACTAAAGTATAGCAAGAGCTAATGTGGAATATGGTATAGTTGTAAAATCTGTAAATTGTTATTGTTTATAGCTGAATGTTCATGTTTTTGTTGGACTAAGTAATGTTTTGTATTAATTAAAGAAAGTAAGTCTAGCCCAATAAAGCACAGAAGATGCTTTTTATGAAAGGCACATAAAATGACATAAAATGACAATGCACACGTTTTTGTATCTCAGTGCTTGTTTACAGTGTCAGGTTTACCCTCTCTATTACTAGTCATTCTCTGTATCCCTTGTCAGGTTTACCCCAGGCCAACTCTGTGACATAAAGGGATAAAGCCCTGACAATGGTCCAGATGACCCAGGTTTGATTAGTGACCTGTTCACACAAGGAACATGTAGAAAAATGAAGCAAAGTCTGCCTGCCTTTCCTATGAATGAGGGTTAGGGTCATCTATCCTTGGAGGCACACCTCACTTACCATCTCTGGTAGGGACCTGAGATGAATGAAAGCACCTGCCTTCAGGGGTGCTATGGAGGCAGCATAATTTACAGAAGTAAGTAATGGGCACCTGAAATGCCCCATTGTGCAACCAACCCTTGCAAAATTCTGGGCTTATATAGCACACAATAAAACTTAAAGCAGAAAAACCTGAACTAAGAACCTTAATTATTTGCATTAATGGAATACTATATATCCACAAACTGGCTTGACATGAGATAAAAAAAATTATAAACATATTTATAAAAACAAAAAAGAGATGCTAAATTTAATAGAATTTTTTAAGAAAGTTGTGATGTCCTACTCTGGGCCAGTAATCAAAGAGGCTGAATCCTCATCACTGACACTGGAGAGGGACGTGCACTTGGAATACAAATGGATACACTTAGCATTATCCAGATGCAGACCACTCTGTATCAAGCACAATTTCCCTTAAGAGCACACAGGCTACACAGTTAGCCCAGGGTCTTGATTTCTTTATATCTGTCTCCCTCCAGGACCCCAGTAAGGCTCCTACTAGCACAGCTATAGAGTTAAGTCCTCAGCTGAGTGTCTAAGCCAAGTCTTCCAGCACCCTCTCTGTGAAACCAGTGCTTTGTGCCCCTGCTCCAAGTAGCAGGCAGACACACACAGTGTGAGATTTGATTTTCATACATACATACACATACACCTGGGAAAGCCTGGCAGAGATTTATACACTGTGCCCGCTTCTGCCAAGATCATAAGGTAGTTATCACTGCCACCAGACACTACAAAGCCATTTACCTAAGGCTCTTGCAAGCGTACCCAATTATACTGAGTGAAATTAATATTAATGCAAATGGTAATGTTGACCAAACAGCCAGGCTTCAGCAGTGGTGACAATGTCACCAAAAGATATAATTACTTTCAAAGGTTGAAATATTCTCTAAAGGACCAGCCACAATGAAAAGTTTAAATATATTTAATAATAAATAATAAAAGAACATAAAAATACGAAATATCTATATAACAGTTACCTCCATACCATCATGCACCCACTTGAAAACTTTACTAAAAGCACACCTAAAAACATACTGGCTATGCCCTTGCAACTCCCACTCTAATATCACCCACCCCATCCAACCACTACCTTTCTTTCCACTCCACTAACTACCTTGATTATAGCAAACTCAGATGCTCATAAGCCTAGTACTTATTATACAGCAGGAACTTCTTATTGTAACATTTGTTAATGTGTGTTATGTACTTCACAGATAAGATTCTAGTTGTCTATTGATGTACTATGTTCTTCATCTGTAAATATGTTGTAAGCAATTGCTATGTAAATTGTTAATCGCTATGTAATCCAATGTAACTACTGTCTGTTTATTTTAACTGTGGAGCTTTTCTCCCGGGCCTCCTCTGAAAATGGACCTACGTCCAGTCGGACACTCCCGGTCAACAAATATAAATAAATAAATAAATAAAATAAATCAGTAAACACCACAGTTTCTGTCACAGGCAATATTAAAAATAACACAGCTGGAAATATTCTCATTTATGGAAAAACAATACTTAACTATTCTCACTATATTTTCCTGACTGATCTAGAGAGTTACTGTTCCTACTTACTTAAAGGAAAACTCCACCCTAGAACTAAAACAGTCTGTTTTTTTTTAACTCTCTCTTTGTTTCCTGACCTATTTTAATACCTCAAAATTACTCTAAGTGCTTTAGTTGTAATTTTAGCCTGTTTTCCACAACATGGCTACCAATGGAGCTTGATGTATCAATGTGATCTTGTTCTTCAACCCTTTCACTTTCCTATAATGCATTTCAAGTCTGCTTTGTATGACTCATGCCAGATGTAAGGAAATAACTGTGAATTCCCATGCCATTGACATATAATGGGATTTGTGTGATTCGCTGTCATCTTCTATAGCTTCTATAAAAGGATTACTTCTTTTCTGTCTCTAATCACCTTATGTATCTTTGGCTCAGAGCTTGTTTTACACCTATACTTAGAAGTTATACAGCTACAGCCAGAAAAGTACATAATTGCAGGCCTTTGTTCAGGGTTTTCTTTTCTAGTCCAAGAGGAATTGACAGCCTTCTCTCCCCACACTACTGCAGAGATGTTAAAATTGTCACTGCACTGAGAGACCCTTGCAGAATCAAGTGCAACTGACAGCTTGTAATGGAAAGGAAGGGGCTTCCAATATAAACCTCTTCCCATCTACCTACAGTAGGAATATTTATTTATTTAAATAATTTCATTATTTTTTCTCAGTGCAAGTAGTAGAAGCTGTTTGATTATTTTGGTTTGTTTTATTACTAGTAATTGATTTACCCCTTACTCTATCTACAGCACACTATTACTGTAACTTAGGTTTGTGTAACTGTTTCTTTCTGAGGAACAGCTGTCTTGCGGCATGTTTTTTTCTGTAATTTCCTGGCATTCTAGTCATTTCCAGATTTGTTAAATTAAAACAAAACACTAATTTGGCAAACCTGACTCCATGATACTGGTACAGTGAAAGAATGTACTAAAATGATCTCTATTGCATATGTGCCATGTGAAATAAGCTTAATTACTAAAATAAATGAAGTAAGTGTACCTCCAATATGTGCCATGTGAAATAAGCTTAATTACTAAAATAAATGAAGTAAGTGTACCTTTGATATGTGTCACGTGAAATAGGCTTAATTACTAAAATAAATGAAGTAAGTGTACCTCCGATATGTGCCATGTGAAATAAGCTTGATTACTAAAATAAATGAAGTAAATGTACCTCTGATATGTGCCACATGAAATAGGCTTAATTACTAAAATAAATGAAGTAAGTGTACCTCTATGTGCCACGTGAAATAGGCTTAATTACTAAAATAAATTAAGTAAGTGTACCTCCGATATGTGCCATGTGAAATAAGCTTAATTACTAAAATAAATGAAGTAAGTGTACCTCCGATATGTGCCACGTGAAATAAGCTTAATGATTAAAATAAATGAAGAAAGTGTACCTCTGATATGTGACACATGAAATAGGCTTAATTACTGAAATAAATGAAGTAAGTGTACCTCTGATATGTGCCACGTGAAATAGGCTTAATTACTAAAATAAATGAAGTAAATCTACCTCCGATATGTGCCATGTGAAATAAGCTTAATTAGTAAAATAAATGAAGTAAGTGTACCTCTGATATGTGTCATGTGAAATAAGCTTAATTACTAAAATAAATGAAGTAAGTGTACCTCTGATATGTGCCACAGGAAATAAGCTTAATTATGAAAATAAATTAAGTAAGTGCACCTCCGATATGTGCCATGTGAAATAAGCTTAATTACTAAAATAAATGAAGAAAGTGTACCTCCGATATGTGCCACGTGAAATAAGCTTAATTACTAAAATAAATGAAGTGCACCTCCGATATCTGCCACGTGAAATAAGCTTAATTACCTAAATAAATGAAGTAAGTGTACCTCTGATATGTGCCATGTGAAATAAGCTTAATTACTAAAATAAATGAAGTAAGTGTACCTCCGATATGTGCCATGTGAAAAAAGCTTAATTACTAAAATAAATGAAGTAAGTTTACCTTTGATATGTGCCACATGAAATAAGCTTAATTCATAGGTTCATAGGTTCATAGGTTCATACTAGGCTATCTGCCCTAGGGCATTTATAAGCCTAGCCAGAATGTGTTTGGCTTTCGCCACCCATTTTAAATTTATTTTGCTATGCCCTTTTTCGAGGTTAGTATACTGTGCCTCTGTCTAACAGTGACACAGAAGTGATACCCAGGGTAAACCTACGATTTCCCATCCACTCATCAAGATTCCTCTTGAAGAGAGTCAATGAGGGACTCTGCCTAACCTGGACTGGGATTTTATTCCAGAGTGAAGGGAGCCTCTGGGTTATGAATCTGTCCCTCCAGCATGTCCTATTTATTTCAGTGCTGAGGTTCAAGTCTCTCGAGCGTGGCTCGATGGGATTTGGATTTTCTGAGGTGCAGCATGTCCATTAATTCCGGGTTGGACATGGCTTTATACGTCAGGCACAGATCGCCTCTGAACAGGCGGTATGCTACTGAGTAGAGCTGGAGTTTCTTTAACCGGGCAGCATATGGCATCTGTTTGAGCCCTTTGATCCTCTTGGTGAGGTACTTTTGGGGTCTTTCCAGTTGCTGCAGGTGTCTGGTAAGGTACATCCCAAAAGGGGCATTGTACTCAATTATAGGCCTGATGAGGGATGAGTAAAGAGGCACAATGACGTCCCCTGATCTAGATGTGAATCCCTTCATGATTAGGTGGGCTATATAAAATGTTTTTCTAACCACTTTGGCCACGTGGTTGTCAAATGAGAGATTGCTATCAACTTGGGTCCCCATAAATGAAGTAAGTGTACCTCCGATATGTGCCACGTGAAATAAGCTTAATTACTAAAATAAATGAAGTGCACCTCCAATATGTGCCATGTGAAATAAGCTTAATTAACTAAAATAAATGAAATAAGTGCACCTCCAATATGTGCCATGTGAAATAAGCTTAATTAACTAAAATAAATGAAGTAAGTGTACCTTCGATATGTGCCATGTGAAATAAGCTTAATTACTAAAATAAATGAAGTAAGTGTGCCTCCGATATGTGCCATGTGAAATAAGCTTAATTACTAAAATAAATGAAGAAAGTGTACCTCTGATATGTGCCACATGAAATAGGCTTAATTACTAAAATAAATGAAGTAAGTGTACCTCCGATATGTGCCATGTGAAATAAGCTTAATTACTAAAATAAATGAAGTAAGTGTACCTCCGATATGTGCCATGTGAAATAAGCTTAATTAATAAAATAAATGAAGTAAGTGTACCTCCGATATGTGCCATGTGAAATAAGCTTAATTACTAAAATAAATGAAGAAAGTGTACCTCTGATATGTGCCATGTGAAATAAGCTTAATTACTAAAATAAATGAAGTAAGTGTACCTCCGATATGTGCCACAAGAAATAAGCTTAATTACTAAAATAAATGAAGTGCACCTCCAATATGTGCCATGTGAAATTAGCTTAATTACCTAAATAAATGAAGTATGTGTACCTCCGATATGTGCCATGTGAAATAAGCTTAATTACTAAAATAAATGAAGTACGTGTACCTCCGATATGTGCCACATAAAATAAGTTTAATTACTAAAATAAATGAAGTAAGTGTACCTCTGATATGTGCCACGTGAAAAAAGCTAAATTACTAAAATAAATGAAGTAAGTGTACCTCCGATATGTACCACGTGAAATAAGCTTAATTACTAAAATAAATGAAGTAATTGCACCTCCGATATGTGCCATGTGAAATAAGCTTAATTACTAAAATAAATGAAGTGCACCTCCAATATGTGCCATGTGAAATTAGCTTAATTATTGAAATAAATGAAGAAAGTGCACCTCCAATATGTGCCACGTGAAATAAGCTTATTCACAAAAATGAATGAAGTAAGTGTACCTCCGATATGTGCCATGTGAAATAAGCTTAATTACTAAAATAAATGAAGTAAGTGTACCTCCGATATGTGCCATGTGTAATAAGCTTAATTACTAAAATAAATGAAGAAAGTGTACCTCTGATATGTGCCATGTGAAATAAGCTTAATTACTAAAATAAATGAAGTGCACCTCCGATATGTGCCACGTGAAATAAGCTTAATTACCTAAATAAATGAAGTAAGTGTACCTCCGATATGTGCCATGTGAAATAAGCTTAATTACTAAAATAAATGAAGTAAGTGTACCTCCGATATGTGCCACGTGAAATAAGCTTAATTACTAAAATAAATGAAGTGCACCTCTGATATGTGCCATGTGAAATAAGCTTAATTACTAAAATAAATGAAGTAAGTGTACCTCCGATATGTGCCACATGAAATAAGTTTAATTACTAAAATAAATGAAAAAAGTGCACCTCTGATATGTGTCACATGAAAAAAGCTTAATTACTAAAATAAATGAAGTAATTGCACCTCCAATATGTGCCATGTGAAATAAGCTTAATTACTAAAATAAATGAAGTGCACCTCCGATATGTGCCACGTGAAATAAGCTTATTTACTAAAATAAATGAAGTAAGTGTACCTCCGATATGTGCCATGTGAAATAAGCTTAATTGCTAAAATAAATGAAGTAAGTGTACCTCCGATATGTGCCATGTGAAATAAGCTTAATTGCTAAAATAAATGAAGTAAGTGCACCCCTGATATGTGCCATGTGAAATAAGCTTAATTACTAAAATAAATGAAGTAAGTGTACCTCTGATATGTGCCACATGAAATAAGCTTAATTACTAAAATAAATGAAGTGCACCTTTGATATGTGCCACGTGAAATAAACTTAATTACCTAAATAAATGAAGTAAGTGTACCTCCGATATGTGCCATGTGAAATAAGCTTAATTACTAAAATAAATGAAGTACGTGTACCTCAGATATGTGCCACATGAAATAAGTTTAATTACTAAAATAAATGAAGAAAGTGCACCTCTGATATGTGCCACGTGAAAAAAGCTTAATTACTAAAATAAATGAAGTAATTGCATCTCCGATATGTGCCATGTGAAATAAGCTTAATTACTAAAATAAATGAAGTGCACCTCCAATATGTGCCATGTGAAATAAGCTTAATTATTGAAATAAACGAAGAAAGTGCACCTCCAATATGTGCCATGCGAAAAAAGCTTATTTACTAAAATAAATGAAGTAAGTGTACCTCCGATATGTGCCATGTGAAATAAGCTTAATTACTAAAATAAATGAAGAAAGTTTACCTCTGATATGTGCCATGTGAAATAAGCTTAATTACTAAAATAAATGAAGTAAGTGTACCTCCGATATGTGCCATGTGAAATAAGCTTAATTACTAAAATAAATGAAGTGCACCTCCGATATGTGCCATGTGAAATAAGCTTAATTACCTAAATAAATGAAGTAAGTGTACCTCCGATATGTGCCATGTGAAATAAGCTTAATTACTAAAATAAATGAAGTGCACCTCATGTGCCACATGAAAAAAGCTTAATTACTAAAATAAATGAAGTAATTGCACCTCCGATATGTGCCATGTGAAATAAGCTTAATTACTAAAATAAATGAAGTGCACCTCCAATATGTGCCATGTGAAATTAGCTTAATTATTGAAATAAATGAAGAAAGTGCACCTCCAATATGTGCCACGTGAAATAAGCTTATTCACAAAAATGAATGAAGTAAGTGTACCTCCGATATGTGCCATGTGAAATAAGCTTAATTACTAAAATAAATGAAGTAAGTGTACCTCCGATATGTGCCATGTGTAATAAGCAATTACTAAAATAAATGAAGAAAGTGTACCTCTGATATGTGCCATGTGAAATAAGCTTAATTACTAAAATAAATGAAGTGCACCTCCGATATGTGCCACGTGAAATAAGCTTAATTACCTAAATAAATGAAGTAAGTGTACCTCCGATATGTGCCATGTGAAATAAGCTTAATTACTAAAATAAATGAAGTAAGTGTACCTCCGATATGTGCCACGTGAAATAAGCTTAATTACTAAAATAAATGAAGTGCACCTCTGATATGTGCCATGTGAAATAAGCTTAATTACTAAAATAAATGAAGTAAGTGTACCTCCGATATGTGCCACATGAAATAAGTTTAATTACTAAAATAAATGAAAAAAGTGCACCTCTGATATGTGTCACATGAAAAAAGCTTAATTACTAAAATAAATGAAGTAATTGCACCTCCAATATGTGCCATGTGAAATAAGCTTAATTACTAAAATAAATGAAGTGCACCTCCGATATGTGCCACGTGAAATAAGCTTATTTACTAAAATAAATGAAGTAAGTGTACCTCCGATATGTGCCATGTGAAATAAGCTTAATTGCTAAAATAAATGAAGTAAGTGTACCTCCGATATGTGCCATGTGAAATAAGCTTAATTGCTAAAATAAATGAAGTAAGTGCACCCCTGATATGTGCCATGTGAAATAAGCTTAATTACTAAAATAAATGAAGTAAGTGTACCTCTGATATGTGCCACGTGAAATAAGCTTAATTACTAAAATAAATGAAGTGCACCTTTGATATGTGCCACGTGAAATAAACTTAATTACCTAAATAAATGAAGTAAGTGTACCTCCGATATGTGCCATGTGAAATAAGCTTAATTACTAAAATAAATGAAGTACGTGTACCTCAGATATGTGCCACATGAAATAAGTTTAATTACTAAAATAAATGAAGAAAGTGCACCTCTGATATGTGCCACGTGAAAAAAGCTTAATTACTAAAATAAATGAAGTAATTGCATCTCCGATATGTGCCATGTGAAATAAGCTTAATTACTAAAATAAATGAAGTGCACCTCCAATATGTGCCATGTGAAATAAGCTTAATTATTGAAATAAACGAAGAAAGTGCACCTCCAATATGTGCCATGCGAAAAAAGCTTATTTACTAAAATAAATGAAGTAAGTGTACCTCCGATATGTGCCATGTGAAATAAGCTTAATTACTAAAATAAATGAAGAAAGTTTACCTCTGATATGTGCCATGTGAAATAAGCTTAATTACTAAAATAAATGAAGTAAGTGTACCTCCGATATGTGCCATGTGAAATAAGCTTAATTACTAAAATAAATGAAGTGCACCTCCGATATGTGCCACGTGAAATAAGCTTAATTACCTAAATAAATGAAGTAAGTGTACCTCCGATATGTGCCATGTGAAATAAGCTTAATTACTAAAATAAATGAAGTGCACCTCATGTGCCACATGAAAAAAGCTTAATTACTAAAATAAATGAAGTAATTGCACCTCCAATATGTGCCATGTGAAATAAGCTTAATTACTAAAATAAATGAAGTGCACCTCCAATATGTGCCATGTGAAATAAGCTTAATTACTAAAATAAATGAAGTAAGTGTACCTCCAATATGTGCCACATGAAATAGGCTTAATTACTAAAATAAATGAAGTAAGTGTACCTCCGATATGTGCAATGTGAAATAAGCTTAATTACTAAATAAATGAAGTAAGTGTACCTCCGATATGTGCCATGTGAAATAAGCTTAATTACTAAAATAAATTAAGTAAGTGTGCCTCCGACATGTGCCACAGGAAATAAGCTTAATTATGAAAATAAATGAAGTAAGCGTACCTCCGATATGTGCCATGTGAAATAAGCTTAATTACTAAAATAAGTAAAGAAAGTGCACCTCTGATATGTGCCACATGAAATAAGTTTAATTACTAAAATAAATGAAGAAAGTGTACCTCTGATATGTGCCATGTGAAATAAGCTTAATTACTGAAATAAATGAAGTAAGTGTACCTCCGATATGTGCCACATGAAATAAGTTTAATTACTAAAATAAATGAAGTGCACCTCCAATATGTGCCATGTGAAATAAGCTTAATTACTAAAATAAATGAAGTAAGTGTACCTCCAATATGTGCCACATGAAATAGGCTTAATTACTAAAATAAATGAAGTAAGTGTACCTCCGATATGTGCCACATGAAATTAGGTTAATTACTAAAATTAATGAAGTGCACCTCCGATATGTGCCACGTGAAATAAGCTTAATTATCTAAATAAATGAAGTAAGTGTACCTCCGATATGTGCCATGTGAAATAAGCTTAATTACTAAAATAAATGAAGTACGTGTACCTTCGATATGTGCCATGTGAAATAAGCTTAATTACTAAAATAAATGAAGTAAGTGCACCTCTGATATGTGCCATGTGAAATAAGCTTAATTACTAAAATAAATGAAGTAAGTGCACCTCTGATATGTGCCATGTGAAATAAGCTTAATTACTAAAATAAATGAAGCAAGTGCACCTCTGATATGTGCCTTGTGAAATAAGCTTAATTACTAAAAATAAATGAAGTAAGTGCACCTCCGATATGTGCCATGTGAAATAAGCTTAATTACCTAAATAAATGAAGTAAGTGTACCTCCGATATGTGCCATGTGAAATAAGCTTAATTACTAAAGTAAATGAAGTACGTGTACCTCCGATATGTGCCATGTGAAATAAGCGTAATTACTAAAATAAATGAAGTAAGTGTACCTCCGATATGTGCCATGTGAAATAAGATGAATTACTAAAATAAAAAGTAAGTGTACCTCCAATATGTGCCATGTGCAATAAGCTTAATTACTAAAATAAGTGAAGAAAGTGCACCTCCGATATGTGCCATGTGAAATATGCTTAATTACTAAAATAAATGAAGTAAGTGTACCTCTAGAATAACAAATAAGAGTGCTCTGTAGCCAAAGTAGTCAGAATGCCTTAACGCAGTTTTATTAGAATAAAAAATAAATAGCGTTTTCGCTACTGCATACATGTAGCTTCCTCAGAGGCTAAAAACACAGAAAAGGCGCCAACCAGTTTTTATACTATAGGCAGCCTAATTAAAATCAGCTGTTATTCGTAAAACATCACTTCCTTAAAGTAATAGGGTATTTTCTTAAACAATCAATCCTAAAAAATTTTTTTAACAACTATCAACAATAAAGTGTACCTCTCATATGTGCCATGTGAAATAAGCTTAATTACTAAAATAAATGAAGTAAGTGTACCTCCAATATGTGCCACATGAAATAAGTTTAATTACTAAAATAAATGAAGAAAGTGCACCTCCGATATGTGCCACGTGAAAAAAGCTTAATTACTAAAATAAATGAAGTAATTGCACCTCCGATATGTGCCATGTGAAATAAGCTGGAAGGTGTCAAGAGCAGACAGGCTGCTACTGACGATAATGATGTTCTCAGCAGTTCTACATAACCTGTACAGGCGGAAGGTGTCAGCAGCAGACAGGCTGCTACGGATGATAATGTTATCAACAGTTCTACATTACCTACACAGCTGGAAGATGTCAACAGCAGACAGGCTGCTACTGACGATAATGTTGTTATCAGCAGTTCTACATTACCTGCACAGCTGGAAGATGTCAGCAGCAGACAGGCTGCTACTGATGTTAATGTTGTTATCAGCAGTTTTGCGTTGTCTGCATGGCGGGAAGTTGTCAGCAGCAGACAGGCTGCTCCTGAAGATAATGCTGTTATCAGCAGTTCTGCGTTGCCTGCACAGTGGGAAGGTGTCAGCAGCAGACAGGCTGCTCCTGAAAATAATGTTGTTATCAGCAGTTCTGCATTGCCTGCACAGCCAGAAGGTGTCAGCAGCAGACAGGCTGCTACTGACGATAATGTTGTTATTAGCAGTTCTGCTTTACCTGCACAGTGGGAAGGTGTCAGCAGTAGACAGGCTGCTACTGACGATAATGTTGTTATCAGCAGTTCCAAAAATGGTCAAGAGTTGTAAGCTGTTATCCAACATGTGCAAATTGGATAGCCAAATCAATGGACACAAACCAGTTTATGGGTAAGCACAGATATCAGAACTTGATGAGTTCTTGTTGTACCAAACCAGAATCACAGGCTTAAAGTTGGTGACATCACGCTTTAAGTGTGTGGGAAGTATTACTTTGAAATGTCAATGCTCATATGATCTGTGAAGTATTCATGTCTTACGGACAGATGTGGCTGTGCACAACCGCTTTACAAATATTGACAGGTAGTTGATGCAAGCGGTGTGCAATGCAGTTATTTATATTATTTTTTTTTTAAATATAATGGGGTTTTATATATTTTCTATAGGTATGTCCTTTTGTGGACACCATGATTGGTTCCTTGAAAGACTGGAAAGGGGACTATCAAAAAGATGTAGGAGCCATAACAAAGAGGAACACACAGAACAAAAATGCATTAAGAGGGTTTTTGTGGAAGAGGTGGGAAAAGAGGGGTTCTACGTTTCTGGCAGGTGATAGACTCCCCTATTTTTCAAATATTTTTATAAAAGAGGGCAGTTTGGGAAGTAACTAGGTTTGACAGTATAGGAGTGAGGATTAGGGAAGGAGACAGGTGAACAGGAATTGTTCCCAGGAACACCCCAGTCCACAGCACTTCAAATGTTTCTACTGCCTGATGGTGATGTAGTGGATGACCCTGACGTTGAGTGGGCATTGTAAAAGTGACATGACATTTGGAGTACTGATCGAGGTAATCCTTTCATAATTACTGTTTATAACTGAATCTGACACATAGCACATCCAGCTGGTTTTTCACTGCTTTTACTAAACTAAATTTCTGTTAGAAAGTGCTATGGTGAGTCATGCTTTTCAGGATGGCTGTGGATTAGGCTTCATTAAACTCCCATCTAAATGCTGACTTTATTTTTTTTAAATGCTGTGGTATATTTGAACATTATTGAGACATGTCATGAAGTGACTCGTTCTGCGCCTATATGAGGAGACAGACACACATATTAAAGGGGTTCAACATATTAAAGGGGTTCAAGGACAATGGTACGACTGACATTAATGCACGTAGAAAGCATGGAAATCAGCCTGAATTTAAGTCAACATTTCTAAAGTCACTCTTTAGTTGTCATCGACTGAGTTCAGTGGCAGTTACTGTGGGAAAGTGCAACATTTTCAAAATAATCTAAAAACAAGTTTGCACTTAAAAAATATTAGCAAGCTATGGAAATTCAACTTAATAGATAAATGCTTTCAAGGAACTGTACTTTTTCCAAAGTAAAGTCAAAGTTATATGCGGTTGTTGTATGTTGTTGGTAATGACACTAGTGGTAATGGCAGGAGTTGGGAATTTCAAGTATCATTTCTTAAAGCTGAGACTACAGGACGGTTAGTGTATCCATCATGATGTATTCACAGTAAGATGATGGCAACTGCTTACATGTAACACATCACATTTACTATCCATAGGTGACCCCTCCATTTCTGCCAGTCATGAAACTGAAGTGAGTGTGCATGATAAGTGTGCGCCAAAAGTAATTATGTACCATGTGCCACAAATCATTATGCACCATTCAGCAGTGCATGATAAGTGTGCACCACAAGTCATCATGCACCATTCAGCAGTGCATGATGAGTGTGTGCCACACGTCATTATACAAAAATCATCAGTGCATGATAGGTGTGCGCCACAAGTCATTATGTGCCATGTGCCACAAGTCATTATGCACCATTTAGCAGTGCACGATAAGTGTGCACCACAAGTCATTATACACCATTCAGTAGTGCATGATAAGCATGTGTCACAAGTCAGTATGCACCATTCAGTAGTGCATGATAAATGTGCTCCACAAATCAATATGCACCATTCAGCAGTGCATGATGAGTGTGTGCCACACGTCATTATGCACCAATCAGCAGTGCATGATAGGTGTGTGCCACAAGTCATTATGCACCATGTGCTACAAGTCATTATGCACTATTCAGCAGTGCATGATAATTGTGCATCACAAGTCATTATGCACCATTCACCAGTATATAAGTGTGCTCCACAAGTCATTATGCACCATTCAGCAATGCATGATAAGTGTGCCCCACTAGTCATTATGCACCATTTAGCAGTGTATGATAAGTGTGCCTCACTAATAATTATGCACCATTCAGCAATGCATAACTGTGCACCATAAGTTATTATGCACCATTCAGGAGTGCATGATAAGCATGCTACACAAGTCATTATGCACCATTCAGCAGTGCATGATAAGTGTGCACCACAAGTCATTATGCACCATTCAGTAGTGCATGATAAATGTGCTCCACAAATCATTATGCACCATTCAGCAGTGCATGATGAGTGTGTGTGCCACACGTCATTATACACCAATCAGCAGTGCGTGATAGGTGTGCACCACAAGTCATTATGTGCCATGTGCCACAAGTCATTATGCACCATTCAGCAGTGCACGATAAGTGTGCACCACAAGTCATTATACACCATTCAGTAGTGCATGATAAGCATGTGTCACAAGTCAGTATGCACCATTCAGTAGTGCATGATAAATGTGCTCCACAAATCATTATGCACCATTCAGCAGTGCATGATGAGTGTGTGCCACACGTCATTATGTACCAATCAGCAGTGCATGATAGGTGTGTGCCACAAGTCATTATGCACCATGTGCTACAAGTCATTATGCACTATTCAGCAGTGCATGATAATTGTGCATCACAAGTCATTATGCACCATTCACCAGTATATAAGTGTGCTCCACAAGTCATTATGCACCATTCAGCAATGCATGATAAGTGTGCCCCACTAGTCATTATGTACCATTTAGCAGTGTATGATAAGTGTGCCTCACTAATCATTATGCACCATTCAGCAATGCATAACTGTGCACCATAAGTTATTATGCACCATTCAGAACTGCATGATAAGCATGCTACACAAGTCATTATGCACCATTCAGCAGTGCATGACAGGTGTGCACCACAAGTCATTATGCACCATTCAGCAGTGCATGATAGGTGTCTGCCACAAATCATTATGCACCATGTGCTATATAATGCACCATTCAGAAGTGCATGATAATTGTGCATCACAAGTCATTATGCACCATTCACCAGTATATAAGTGTGCTCCACAAGTCATTATACACCATTCAGCAGTGCATGATAGGAGTGCCCCACTAGTCATTATGCACCATTCAGCAATATATAATAAGTGTGCCCCACTAGTCATTATGTACCATTCAGAAGTGTATAAGTGTGCCACAAGAGTCATTATGCACCATTCAGCAGTGCATAAGTGTGCACCATAAGTTATTATGCACCATTCAGGAGTGCATGATAAGCATGCTACACAAGTTATTATGCATCATTCAGCAGTGCATGATGAATGCTTGCCACAAGTCATTATGCACCATTTAACAGTGCATGATAGGTGTGTACCACAAGTCATTATGCACAATTCAGCAGTGCATGATGAGTGTGTGCCACAAGTCATTATGCACCATTTAGCAGTCCATGATAGGTGTACACCACAAGTCATTATGCACCATTCAGCAGTGCATGATAGGTGTGTGCCACAAGTCATTAAGCACCATGTGCTATGTCATTATGCACCATTCAGAAGTGCATGATAATTGTGCGCCACAAGTCATTATGCACCATTCAGCAGCACATAAGTGTGCACCAGAAGTCATTATGCACTATTTAGTAATGCATGATAAGTGTGCCCCAGTAGTCATTATGCACCATTCAGCTGTGCAAGATAAGTGTGCTCCACTAGTCATTATGCACCATTCAGCAGTGCATAAGTGTGTGCCATAAGTCATTATGCACAATTCAGGAGTGCATGATAAGCATGCTACACAAGTCATTATGCACCTATCAGCAGTTTGCTCCATCGTCTCAGTAATAATATAATAAATTAATTCTTGGCAGGGTCATCAGAAGAAAGTAGCAGTTCTACATTACCTGCACAGCTGGAAGGTAGCAGCAACAGACATGCTGCTCCTGATGATAATGTTATCAGCAGTTCTACATTACCTGCACAGCTGGAAGATGTCAGCAGCAGACAGGCTGCTACTGACGACAATGTTGTTATCAGCAGTTCTAAGTTACCTGCACAGCCGGAAGGTGTCAGCAGCAGACAGGCTGCTACTGACGATAATGGTGTTATCAGCTGTTCTAAGTTACCTGCACAGCCGGAAGGTGTCAGCAGCAGACAGGCTGCTTCTGACGATAATGGTGTTATCAGCAGTTCTACATTACCTGCACATCTGGAAGGTGTCAGCAGCAGACAGGCTGCTCCTGATGATAATGTTATCAGCAGTTCTACATTACCTGCACAGCTGGAAGATGTCAGCAGCAGACAGGCTGCTACTGATGATAATGTTGTTATCAGCAGTTCTACATTACCCGCACAGCTGGAAGGTAGCAGCAACAGACATGCTGCTCCTGATGATAATGTTATCAGCAGTTCTACATCACCTGCACAGCTGGAAGGTAGCAGCAACAGACATGCTGCTCCTGATGATAATTTTATCAGCAGTTCTACATTACCTGCACAGCGGGAAGATGTCAGCAGCAGACTGGCTGTTACGAATGATAATGTTGTTATCTGCAGTTCTGCATTACCTGCACAGCCGGAAGGTGTCAGCAGCAGACATGCTGCTACTGACGATAATGTTATCAGCAGTTCTACATTACCTGCACACCTGGAAGGTGTCAGCAGCAGACAGGCTGCTACGGATGATAATGTTGTTTTCAGCAGTTCTACATTACCTGCACAGCTGGAAGGTGTCAAGAGCAGACAGGCTGCTACTGACGATAATGTTGTTCTCAGCAGTTCTACATAACCTGTACAGGAGGAAGGTGTCAGCAGCAGACAGGCTGCTACGGATGATAATGTTATCAACAGTTCTACATTACCTACACAGCTGGAAGATGTCAACAGCAGACAGGCTGCTACGGATGATCATGTTGTTATCAGCAGTTCTACATTACCTGCACAGCTGGAAGGGGTCAGCAGCAGACAGGCTGCTATGGATGATAATGTTGTTAGCAGTTCTACATTACCTGCACAGCTGGAAGATGTCAGCAGCAGATAGGCTGCTACAGATGATAGTATTGTTATCAGCAGTTCTACATTACCTGCACAGGTGGAAGGTGTCAGCAGCAGACAGGCTGCTATGGATGATAATGTTGTTAGCAGTTCTACATTACCTGCACAGCTGGAAGATGTCAGCAGCAGATAGGCTGCTACAGATGATAGTATTGTTATCAGCAGTTCTACATTACCTGCACAGTTGGAGGGTGTCAGCAGCAGACAGGCTGCTACAGATGATAATGTTGTTATCAACAGTTCTACATTACCTGCACAGCTGCAAGGTATCAGCAGCAGACAGGGTGCTACTGATGATAATGTTGCTATTAGCAGTTCTACATTACCTGCAGAGGTGGAAGGTGTCAGCAGCAGACAGGCTGCTACTGACGATAATGTTGTTATCAGCAGTTCTACATTACCTGCACAGCTGGAAGATGTCAGCAGCAGACAGGCTGCTACTGATGTTAATGTTGTTATCAGCAGTTTTGCGTTGTCTGCATGGTGGGAAGTTGTCAGCAGCAGACAGGCTGCTCCTGACGATAATGCTGTTATCAGCAGTTCTGCATTGCCTGCACAGTGGAAAGGTGTCAGCAGCAGACAGGCTGCTCCTGAAAATAATGTTGTTATCAGCAGTTCTGCATTGCCTGCACAGCCAGAAGGTGTCAGCAGCAGACAGGCTGCTACTGACGATAATGTTATCAGCAGTTCTGCTTTACCTGCACAGTGGGAAGGTGTCAGCAGTAGACAGGCTGCTACTGACGATAATGTTGTTATCAGCAGTTCTACACTACCTGCACAGTGGGAAGCTGTCAGTAGCAGACAGGCTGCTACTGATGATAATGTTGTTATCAGTAGTTCTAAGTTACCTGCACAGCGGGAAGGTGTCAGTAGCAGACAGGCTGCTTCTGACGATAATGTTGTTATCAGCAGTTCTACATTACCTGCACAGCGGGAAGGTGTCAGCAGCACACAGGCTGCTACTGATGATAATGTTGTTAGCAGTTCTACATTACCTGCACAATGGGAAGGTTTCAGCAGCAGACAGGCTGCTACTGACGATAATGTTATCAGCAGTTGCACAGTACCTGCTCAGCTGGAAGGTGTCAGCTACAGACAGGCTGCAACTGACGATAATGTTATCAGCAGTTGCACATTATAACCACAAACCAACTCCTTTGCTCCAAAACGCGAACTAATAACCCATGCTATCTGTTTGCTGTACCATAAAGGGCTGCCCTCCACAAATAGAACCACGATGTAGTCACCAACAGTTGTTATAAATAAAATGCCCAACACACAATGGCAGGCTAAAATAAGGTAATTTAATATTAATCCAGAGGACGACACATATTACATAAACAAAAAGTTTGTGATTTGATTGAGCGCGCTTTCGTCTTTAGCGTATAGACTTCATCAGAATCAACGCTTCCACCAATTGATTGCTTTAAATACCAGATGACAAGAAGAGTATAATTGAATAATTGCTTAATTTTAACACCAGAGAATATTGCAATAGTTACTACATCTAAAATCTATTCTCCGTCATAAAAACTAACCTTTTTATGTATATATATATATATGATAAAGCCTAAAAGGTAAAACAATCACACAGTGTCTGAGTTGTCAGCATCAGAAACAATAATATATAAATATGTAAATGTAAATAAAGTGCTGTGTGCAAAAGAAAATCACAAAACAATCACAAAACAGCAAAATCAACTGTGCTTCATGAGTTGCTAACAGGGACAATATAACTTCCTGGGTAAAAATATGTTGTTATAATTGATAGTGGTGCAGCTGAATACACCAGCAGTAATAAAACACAGAATATATGAAAACAATTAACCACATAAAAATATATATAGGGAACTATTCCACACTTTCAGATATCTTACAAACCTACATCCCCTCCAGGAATCTTCGGTCCTCTAATAAACAACTTTTATGTGTGTTGAAACCTAACAAAAGAGCTGGACAAAGCTTATATTCCTGCTCCATAGCAAAATTATGGAATGACCTACCCCCTCTATTACACTACTCAATTCCATAAAAACCTTCAAATATACCCCAAGAAACACTTTCTTGAAAACCAAACTTGCCTTTGTGTCCAAATGCAAAGACCACCATAGAACTAATCCTGGGACCCTGCTGTACAGTTTGACTCTTTTACCCTTAACTGACAACTAACACATTTAAGGTTCATTAATTTCTCTACATAACTAATCTGACTCTCCTTCACTGTCTTGTCTCTTGCTATCAATGGCTTACATTTGTAACCTCTCATATCAGAATGCAGTTAAGAATGAATTGCTATAAACTGTTGTTTCTTACAACATACAATATGCTATTAAGTTATTGTATATATAATACCATCATCAAACCCGATTGTTTAAAACATTTTACTTTGTTTATTACTAATTACTAAGACTGTATAGCAAAAAATGTCACTTTTATATTATTGTAAACAGTATCAGTTTGCAAAATCTTTACTATAATCTGAAGCTTTTCTCCCTAGGCCTCCCCTGAAAATAAGTTTCTGACCTACTGGATTTTCCTGGTCAACAAATGTCGATAAATAAATAAATAAATAAATAACATTTCAGCTCCTGCTGTGTGTACATACATGGCAACCTTCCTGTCTGTACCTTTTACCAGTTTGAAAGATATTCTATGCATCACTCATTGGGGCATTGTATTGCTCCTAATAAGACAGCATAAAAAGTTTCCAGTATCCGTGGTAGATTTTTACCTCGATTCAGTTAGAAAGCCTGGACTCTGGCAAAACCAAGTGGGGAGGGTGAGGAGTGCATAATGCTGTCTTAGAGAGGAGCAAGAGGCAGAATCCCAGTGCCAAGTACTACGTGTCATACAGATGAATGCTGACTTGTGACTGGATAATTAGAAGCAGGACGTGGCCTTTTAAATAGTATTTTATGCACTGCAGCTGTTCTGGGCGCTTGGTAGCATACACGCTATACCCCATGTCCCAGGCCCTGGGGCAACAGTATTCTAGCCATCTGCCAGAAGGCAGGGGATACAGAAAATCCAGAACTAGACAGTGAGGATGATATAGGATTAGAACTCCAAATGTTTGGGGCAACCATACCCAACCACTGAGTGTCAGTACCTAGTCCTGGGGTAAGCTGAGGTGAGGGTTACTTCTGTTAAACAAGACAGATAGTCAAACTGTCACTGAGATACAGACAACAGAAAAACAACATATAGATTAAACATCCATAGATCAGAAGCTTGGATTTCAAGTTGACTTAAGCAATTCTTGGAAAGGTTAATATGAAATTTCAGGATTATATCACCCTGTCTTTATCCTCTACAATACCTTCAGACTTCTTTTTTTACCTTCTGGAAAAGGTAACAACAATTATATAATATGACATTTAAAGATGAGTCCACATTAAAAAAAATAAAGACTATAGTCTTTTTCCTTGTGTCTCACTCTAGAATACAGTTTAAGTATAATGTTTACCAGATGATACAAAACAGAAAGCTTAGTTTGTCTTAAAGTGGTTAATATTACCTATGGAGATTTACTAAACATATACTATTTTTAAGATTAAAACCAGATCCTTATTCTTAGTGAGTCTCCTCTCCAGAAAACAAGCAAAGGTGGCAAATAGGTACTCAACATGGCTAGACAGTTTTCTAGAGTTCTATATATTAATAATTAATGATAGTTCTATGACAAAAGAATCCACACAGTGATACATATTTATTAAAGAGTCTTTTTGAATAAATTCTTACAAACAGAATTTCAAATGGTAATTTTTTTAATCATTTGTGATGTTTTACATGGCACTATTTAAAAGTACAGAACACTCCTAACCACTGGAGAAGTAAATACCCATCACTGCTAAAACAGGACATATTAACAAAACTAACAAAATGCTGCATAATGGCTTCATCGGTGCTGTAAATGCTTCCCAAGGCAGCAACCATATATTAAAAACTGAAGTCATATGATAAATTAAAAATGTCAGGAAATAACTAGAAAAATCAGCAATGCAAAAACAGACTGTTGTGATCGCAGTGTTACTCTGTTAATAATAGAATAATACTGAAAAAAATGAAATGCAATTAAACTGAAAGAAAAATCAATAATGCAAAAACAAGTGGATTATAATGACTGTAATATGTCTAGTAATAATAAAAATAGTAAAAAATGGAAATAAACTACTTGAGATATGTTTGAGACTCCAGTCAAAATTTAAAAAAAAAGATACAAAATTGAAAAGTCTCCTGTTTAATGATAATCACTGACATAACACATAATTAATATACAAAGAATAATTAGATTTACTTACGCAGCAAATGCTGTTAGAAGACCTGACAAGTTAAGAATATCCCCACAATGGTAATGTACTGTGACATATCAAACAAATGTAAACCAGTTTAATACCCACAGACAATACTGCAAAAAAAAAAACTGTGTAAGAAAGTTAAAAAAAATAGTTGCTAAAAAAGTAATTCAGTACCAGAGGCCACAATAACCAAATGCTTACTAGTCTCAATTGTTTCTTCAAAGCACTGACTCCATTTTTATTAGGTCTTTATTCCTAAATGTTATCAGTATCAGTAAACCTGAGGGTGCCGTTAGAGTGGATATTGGTATATCTAAAGTTGCACTGCTTTTGCTGTGACCCAAAATGTGACAAAATAAGTGTTTTGTTTAGCCATACTGAGATCCATTTTCCAAATTATTTTCACATTTATTGGCATTGAATAAATCCATAGTTCATGACCTAATAAAATAAAAGTGACTGGTTTACTGTATTAGAAGGAAGAGCTGTAGATAAGTAGCCTGGTCTTCGATTCGGTTATAATTTTCCATATTATTTTCTGCTATTGAACTACTTATACTAATCAACTAGAAGACAATTTGTTCCTTTTTTGGGCTATCCTTAACTCAGCACGTTTTGTCACATTTATGTAAGGTAGTAGAATTAATGTTTTGATAATAATGCTTTATTATGAGACTCATTACTCATCATTAGAAAAGACAATTTCATGATCTGTCACCACCCCAACCAAACACACATTCATACACTTTCACAAATTCATTGCATACACACAACCACCCTATTGTGACCTCCAAGGCAGACACACACACACACACACACACACACACACACACACACACACACACACACACACACACACACACACACACACACACACACATGCAGCCCTTCATGTACACACACATGTATGCCCCCTACTACTATCTGAACACTAAACTCCCTAACTTTGTTCTACTGCAGTGGATAAAAACAGCCTTTTTGACATGCTAATTACCATGAGCGGACAGAAGCAACTGAAACAGTGTGGTAGGGCTGACTCTTGATTGAGTAACCTTTCTGAATTCCACCCAGTGTTTTTTGACTGATGATATAACTTATTTTTTGTAATAAATATGGTTGCTAAATTGGGAAACACTTATACCACTGAAGAAGCTGTAGCAATTTAACTTTTTACTAAATAACAACCTCCTCTCCAAAATACAACATGGCTTCTGACTTATGCAGTACTACAACAGCACTAATTCGTTTCACCAACAGAGTTAACCAGTTCCGTAACAATAATAAATACGTCTCAGCAATTTTCCTCAGTATCATACCAAAAGTTACTGATCAAACTAGCCTCTTTAAATATATCCTAAACAGCCTTAACTTGGTTCCATAGCTACCCTTCTGACCGCCAGCAAGCAGTCAAATGGTCAAACACACTCCCCCGCCTACTTCCTATCAACATAGGCGTGCCACAAGGGTCTATCCTTCGACCATTACTGTTCACAGTTTTCACTAATAAAGTATGCACTGCTACCAATAAAGCTACAATCATTCAATATGCAGATGATTCCACCCTTATATGCTCAGCCACTTCCCTCTCCAAACTCCTGGACTCAACTTAATCCAAATAAAACCAAGCTAATAATCTTTTCAAAAAACTCAAAGCAAGGACTTCTACTCCCCTTTGCCATCTACTCCTCAAACAACACCAAAATGTTACCCGTAGAACATACAAAACTACTAGGAGTCATAATCAATAATTCACTAAAATTTGACAAGTAGCCACTACCATAAAAAAGGTCCACATTAAACTAGGATGCCTTTATATAGCCAAATCACTCCTCACCAGTACCGCCAGACAAGCCATAGCCAGGACCAACCTGCTCTCTACTCTCTTGAACGCTTCAGCCATTTTCACAAATGTTAGAAAAGCAGAAGTAACCAAGCTAGAGGCCTTTTATAATAAAATAACCAAATTCACTCTAAATATCCCCAATAGAACACACCACTGCACTGTCCTACAAGAACTAAACTGGACTGAACTTCCTCACCTACTATACACTAACCAACTAGTCATAGCTCAATCAATCGTATACCAACCTGAAAAGTGCCCAGCCCTCCAAAAACTAGTAGAATTGTATAGTAGCAACAGACCTCTAAGATTCTCTGAAAAACTGCTACTGCAGGTCTCAAAGGCACATAACACTTCAGGAGAACATCCTTTCTCACACAAAATATCCCAAATTTGGAACACTATCCCTCAACATATTATCAGCATAAACAGCCCAAAGAACTTCAAACTACATATTGACTTCAGCAAAAACTGGCTCTGCTCTTGTACTCCTCCAGGGTAACACTATTCCCCCTACTCTCCCACATTCCTGCGCCCCTAGTACAGCTGCACAATATCTGCTACCCCATATACTCTCTCTTTGTATATCACAGGATCTCTCACCTAAAAAGCCACTCACTGTTAGCCTTTTACACTACATAGTAACAACCATTTTATTCAATTGTCTCTTAATTGTAAGTTTGCAGTGAGACTGCCTAACTTACACTGTATGTTTATTACTTCTTAATTCACACACAATCTCTATAAGCTTGTGCTCTGACGGACCTGTGAACTTGTAAGTTCGCAGTGCTATTGCCTAACTTACACTGTATGTTAATTACTTCTTAATTCACACACAATCCATATAAGCTTGTGCTCTGACGGACCTGTGAACTTGTAAGTTTGCAGTGCGACTGCCTAACTTATAATGTATGTTAATTACTTCTTAATTCACACACAATCCATATAAGCTTGTGCTCTGACGGACCTGTGAACTTGTAAGTTCGCAGTGCTACTGCTTAACTTACACTGTATGTTAATTACTTCTTAATTCACACACAGTCCATATAAGCTTGTGCTCTGACGGACCTGTGAATTTTTGAACAATGTTGTAAGACGTTTTTTCCTTCTGTACTATGATGAATCTCTCTGTGAACTGCTTTTTTGTGAATTTTTCAAATTATGTAGAAGTAGAAGTTGGATCTTTATACTATGTATTTTGTGACGTATGTGGAGCTTTTCTCCCCGAGCCTCCTCTGATAATGGGGTTTTCACTCAGTCGGACACTCGCGGTAAACAAATGTTAAATAAAAATAAATAAATAAATAAAACTGACATTTTTTATTTGTGGAATGATATGCGTCATGGTGTTTTGTGTCTTCACTAATTAAAACTGCTGAGCTGCATAAACATTATCAAACAAATCTGTCCTAGAACTTCACAGACAGATACAATTTAAACGTCATTCAGTTCATGGACAGTTTTCTTTTTCTTCTTTAGATGGAAGCTTGAAGATGTACTTTGTCTTATTCAGAATGTTTACGTCAGTGTTTCTGATCTGTTCCCAACTTGGTAATTTCAGTGCAGATTTAAGCCACAGATCTTCAAAGTCTTTACCATACCAGGCCTCCTAGGTAAATAATTAAGAAAAAGTTAGGAGAAAACAATTTCACTTCATATTTGAAAAAAAAAAATGAAAAGCAATCTGAAACAATTAAATGAGCAAGGTGTTTGTCTTGGAAATATATTTGAGCAATTTCATTAGTCAGTTATATAAATGCATATTTTGCAAAAAGCATCTTGAAAACTGAACACTGCTTCAGTATTTCTGCTGATGTCCTTCCTATCACCAGTGCAGTACTTCTTACAAAAGGGATATCCAGCTGAGGATAGATAAAAACCTGGCCAGCATACCAAAGCGTTGTCTCCTTTCAAGCATCATACTGCAGATGTATGTACTATATTCAAGGTGTAAAGTGCATAAGTTACGTACGAGTGCAAAAGCCATAGAAAGTTTTTGCTGCCTGTCTGAATGCTACTTTTTGAATTTGGTCTGCAGGTAATCTGCCTTGTTGCATTAGCGACCAAACCTTTAGCAGATAAGTACCACGTTACAGTCTTTTCCTTCTTTCATTTTTTCCTTTCATTGCGTTTTTACTTGTCATCCAGGAAGTGAAAATGTGAGTGTAGGAGGCAGATTCCCCATAAAGATAGGCATGAGAAGTGCCTTTTCTGTCTAGGTGCTACCCATAACCATACTCTATGATATTTGTTAAGCATTTGTACCAAAGACCCTGAGTGGCATTCTGTCTTCCCTTTCCATATATTTAGAAAACCAACATCTAAAGCTGTCAGCTTAGGGAACCATGGCTTCTGAATCCTCTGCCCTGATGTTCAGGAAGTGCCTAAGAAAAAATGTAAAAAGAGATGTATTAAGGCTTCTGCTGTTCAGCCTCTTCCAGACATCGCTGTTGGGCTGGATGGACAAACCCAGGATTATCCAATTTCAATGTCAGCCCCCTCTGATGGAGGCCAACATGAGGCTACCAACCCCCATGTCTGCTGAGGCTGTGCAAACATCTGTTGCAGACAAGAAGGAAGAAACATCACTGATTATTTTGGAGGGGCCCAGTGGGATTTCCCAGATTCTTGTTAGGGAAGAAGTTTTTGGTTCCCTTACTGAAGTCAGGCATAGGTCTGCTGAGGATCCCCTCAATTTATCAGGATGAGGTTCTTTTAAAAAGAAAAAAAATCAGGCCATGTGGCTAAGGAGCCCTACAAAGAATGACAGGGTTTCATTAAGGGTCTTTTCAAAGCCCTTACAGCTTTGAAAACCTCACAGGGGTTATTTATTTATTTAAATGTGTTTACTGATTAAGTCCAGCAGGAACAGAGGCCTGGGGAGAAACACTCCAGTTGCATGTCTTTGGAATGTGGGTGGAAACCCACACAAACACAGGGAGGACATGCAGACTCTGCACAGAAGGCACCCCAGCTGAGAATCAAACCAAAGAACTTGTTGCTGGGAGGCGACAACATTAACCGCTGCACCACGGTGCCATTACCGGTTCCTTCCTCTGTTTCCTGATTTTCCACTCCTTCTAAGCATCGTCTGGATTTGGATTCCTCTGAAGAGGATGAATATTTGTATTCTGGGGAGGGGTTCTTGGCTTACTCTTCTGAGATCCACTCTTGCCCTTGGCTTTGAGGAAGATGATTCCCTTCCCCTTGACTCCCCATTAAGACATTGTCGTTTGGGGGGCACTATTGTCCATATGTGAAACACTTTAAATGGCACTGCTCTCAAACTTCTGACATATAGATGAGGTGCTATGATCTCCTGCAACAACCCAGCCTTCGCATTCACTCCCGTGTTGGATGCTCTCTTAGACAATTTTCTTCAGCATCCCAGGCTCTTGACTCCCAGCCTCCTGTTACAAAGAAATCTGACAGGTTCTATAAAGTGCCTGAGGCTCAAATATTTTTGTCTAAAAACCTTCCTTTGACCCTGCAGTCACTTCTCTGGCTACTGATAAGCCATCTAAGCTAATGTTCTCTTCCAAACTTTTACCATCTAACAAGGACAGTAAAGCTATGGACAGGTATTTGAAAAAGTATATGCCGTTGCCACTTTAGCTTTCATGGCCATAAACTGCTAGAACCAGCTGACAAAGTATGTGCTGGCTCTTCTTTCTAAACTTGTGAGGGGGGCGTTCTGTCTACGTTCTCTGCCATTTCCCTCTTCAGCTCGGCTTCCCAGGTGGCTTGTCATTCTATCAAATGCAGTTATGATGCTACTGATGCCTTTTTTAGAGTGGCTGCATTAGGGTCAGTTATAAGAAGTATTCCTGATTAAGGTTACACTCCCTTCCTGAAGACATTAAAGCTAAGTTACTGGACTCTCCTATAAACAATCACAGGCTCTGTTTTTGCTGCTGCCGAGCTCTTCAACACCTTGCAGAGAAAGGTAAGGGCATGAAGGACCTTAAACAAATCTTCCTTTCTCCTATTCCTCAGTTTCACACAAATAACCCATCTAAATTTTTCATTTTGCATAAGCAAGAAAAACAGCCTCCCAGAGGTGAGATCTTCTAAGAAGGGTTTTCCCGATAAGCCTTCTGAGGATACTAAAAGTTAAGCTTTCTTATAGGTTCATACTAGGCTATCTGCCCTAGGGCATTTATAAGCCTAGCCAGAGTGTGTTTGGCTTTCGCCACCCATTTTAAATTTATTTTACTATGCCCTTTTTCGAGGTTAGTATACTGTGCCTCTGTCTAACAGTGGCACAGAAGTGATACCCGGGGTAAACCTACGATCTCCCATCCACTCATCAAGATTCCTCTTGAAGAGAGTCAATGAGGGACTCTGCCTAACCTGGACTGGGATTTTATTCCAGAGTGAAGGGAGCCTCTGGGTTATGAATCTGTCCCTCCAGCATGTCCTATTTATTTCAGTGCTGAGGTTCAAGTCTCTTGAGCACGTAGCTCAATGGGATTTAGATTTTCTGAGGTGCAGCATGTCCATTAATTCCGGGTTGGACATGGCTTTATACGTCAGGCACAGATCGCCTCTGAACAGGCGGTATGCCACTGAGCAGAGCTGGAGTTTCTTTAACCGGGCAGCATATGGCATCTGTTTGAGCCCTTTGATCCTCTTGGTGAGGTACTTTTGGGGTCTTTCCAGTTGCTGCAGGTGTCTGACAATTATGCCTCGGTCTGACATCCCCCCCCCCCCCCACATCTGCTCCTTGGCAGACTAACTCTACCTTTCCTAGTTTGGCAACAAGTCACTACAGATTCCCAGGTGTTTTCCATCATACAGAAATGTTATTTCCCTGTTGTGGAATTTCCTTTGTTATACATTCCCCAATATACCCATTGTCAAATTCCTCACTTTCCTTTGATTCCTCAAGACCTTCTGATGGAGGCAGCCCATTCAGCCTGTTCTACCCATTCATCAGAGAAAAGTGTTTTATTCCAGAATGTTCCTGGTTCCCAGGAAGGAATATTCTTGGATGCCCATTCTGGATCTCTCTTTCTCAATATATTGCTAAAGGTTTTCTTATTCAAAATGATGCCTTTTCAGTCTGTGTTTCCTCTGTTACTTCTTCAGGCCATCCTGGTGTCTCTAGATCTGAAGAATGCCTACCTTCACATTCCTAATCAAACTCGCTTCAGAAATGTTTATATTTCTCTGATTCCTCCTCACATTATCAGTTACCTGCTTTGCTTTTGGTTTCTGTACAGCTCTGAAAGTCATTACCAGATGTCTGGCCACAATGGTAGCCTTCAAGAAGTTCAGATTTTCCCCTATTTGGATGATCTCCTGATTCACTCCCCTCTCAGAAGCATCTGCTTCAGGATCTAGAACATACTATGCTTCTACTGTCAGTGTGGAGTTTACTTTAAATCTGAAAAAGTCTGTTATAACCACTTGAGAGGACCACGTTTTTGTGAAGTGCAAGATTCAGACTTTGCCACTGCTGGCTTTGCTTCCTCCTCCCAAGCTCTTGTATTTATTTCCAGTATCTTCGTCCTCACCAAGTGGTGCCTGCAAGAACATTTCTTTCAGCTCTGGGGGTCATGGTATCTACCATTCCTGTGATCCAGTTTGCCAGCTCCACAAAATGTGCTGCCCTGACTTAGAAACATTTTTTTTGTTAACTGTAGACCTTTTTAATCATCTCAAGAGTTCTCTTCATTTATTCTGGTTAGTATTTACATTCCACCTAAAGCCTGTGTGAGAGTGGCACTACAAAAGTTGCCTAATCAAATAATATGCTTGGAGCAGAATTATCCAAACTCCCCTCTGATTATTCTAGGGAATTTTAATAAGGCAAATCTCAGCCATGAACTTCCTAAATTTACATAGCATATAAAGTGTCTTACCAGGGACAGGAACACACTGGACCATTGTTATACAGTGTTAATGCATACTTATTGTGCTGTCTCCCCGTGCAGCTTTGGGCGTTTCAGACCACTGTCGGATTCATTTGCCTCCTACCTATAAGAGCAAGTTAAAATCTGCTAAACCTGTGATCAACACTGTGAGAAAGTGGACTGTTAAGGCAAAGCTGAAGCTGCAAGCCTGCTTTGATTGTACAGACTGGAGTGTATTTGAAGATTCTGCTGGCAGGCACAATAGCATCTTATGTTAGCTACTGTGAAGATGTGTGTGTTTCCACTAAGACCTCATTAAAATTTAACAGCAAACCCTGGTTTACTGCTAAAGCACTTGTTCAGAACTCATTGTAAGCACTACATAAGTTGCAAATTACTACAGCACTCAACTTTCCTCACTTGTCTAGTGGAAAGCAGTTTTTAGTACTTAATAAATAAGCACTTATCCAGGCATGTCTAAGGGTCAGCTCCCAGTGATTTCTCCTGTCTACCTGATGAATCTCTGCATCTTGGGGCAATGCAGCAATTGCCTCATGTACACAGACAACCCTCTCCTCCTACCACCCAACACTACAACCTGTGAGAGATGCACTTATATAGCCAAACTGGAAGCAAAGCTCTCTTCACCCAAGACTGGACTAGACAGTCAAGAGGAGAAGGTAAACACTTGCACCACACCACACTCATCACATAGTCCCTCAAAACCTGCACCACCAAAACACACACATAGAAACATAAAACACACACCTACATTCACGGAGGCTCTCAATAAAAACCTGCCCAAGCATCAGGGACATCCAAAGCATAAATGCAAGCAAAAGTACAGTTTTGTACCTACCATAAATGTAGATGTCCGATAGGTATGCATCTGCAGTCCTCACATATGGGTTGTCCTGCCTCAGGCAGCCCTTCGGTCGGCCGGATTCCAAAGTATGGGTCCGGCGTCGGCTGATGTCGCCCTCTCCCCGACGTCAGAGTGCCTGGGGTATAAAAGCGTCAGCCAATGCCATCTTCCTCAGTTTTTCTTGCCCCAGATGCCAGGTGCCCTCTAAGGAAGGCTAAATTTGGAGAAATGCAATAAAATCCAAACATGCACAGAAATATATATATATATATATATATATATATATATATATATAGAACAAATACACCATAATAGATAACCCCAGCTAGCTATGAAAGGGTAAAGTACCCAAGAGATATCACAGAGGGGAAGGAGGGAGGGTAAACCTGACTGCAGATGCATACCTATCGGACATCTACATTTATGGTAGGTACAAAACTGTACTATGTCCTTCAAGGATGCATCTGCAGTCCTCACATATGGGTAGAATACCATAGCCAATCTGGGGGTGGTAGGATTTATGTAAAGGATGGTGTAGCTAAAATGCCCTGCAGGACTGCCGTAGCAAAGCCTGCTCTGGATATGGAATATAAAGATAAGTTGTAATGCTTGGAAAATGTATGCACGGAGCTCCATGTAGCAGCTTCTAAAATGTCCTTGGTAGCCACCCCTCTTAAGAAGGCTGTGGAGGAGGCTGTGGCTCTGGTGGAATGAGGTCTAATGTTAGCTGGCACAGTTTTTCCATGAAAGGAGTAACAAAAGCGAATGCAGTTTCCTATCCATTTAGAAATTGTCTGTTTGGAAATTGCTTTTCCTTGTGCACCAGCATATGCCACCAACAGCTGGTCAGTTTTTCTGTAGCTTTTAGTTCTGTCCAAGTAGTAGCACAACTGTCTGTGAATGTCCAGGGTATGCAGAAGTTTCTCCCCTTTGTTTTGTGGATTTGGAAAGAAGGTAGGCGGGTGAATAGCTTGGTTTAATGAGACCCTGGATACCACCTTTGGCATGAATGAAGGATTGGTTCTCAATGAGACTCTGTCCTGATGAAAAGTAAGAAATGGTTGTACTGCCATGAGGGCCTGTAACTCAGATACTCTTCTCGCTGAGGTTATGGCCAGAAGGAAGGCAGTCTTCCAAGACAGGAACTGTAGTTCTGAAGATGCTGCTGGTTCAAAGGGAGGCAGTGTTAGTTTTTCCAACACGAAGTTAAGGTCCCATGTAGGCACTTGTGGTTTCCTTGGAGGATTGATGTTCTTAATTCCTCTTAGAAACTGTCTTAGGAGAGGATGAGAGAAGACAGGTGGATCAGTGTTGTATTCTGCTGAAATTGCTGAAGCATGAATTTTAATGGAGGAGTAAGACAGGCCATTGTGGAGCATTTCTGCCAAGTAATCCAGGATGTGTGCCATGTTCATCACTGTCACATCTAGGCCCTTTGCGGTGCTCCAAGTGCGAAATCTTTTCCATTTTGCTGAGTATGCCTTTCTTGTGGAAGGCCGGCGAGCTTCCATGATGATATCCTTCACTCTCTTGGATAGCTTATCCTGGGGAGGAGTCAAGGTATTCTCCAGGCTGTTAGTTGCAATGTTTTTAGGTTGGAATGCAGAGTTTTGTAATTGTGCTGTGTCAGGAGAAGTGGCCATTGAGGGAGAGGCCACGGTTTCATGCGTGTCATGCTCTTTAACAGTGGATACCAGTGCTGTCTTGGCCAGTCCGGAGCTATCAGAATCACTTTTGGCTGCTCGGTCCTGATCTTCAGTAAGACCTTGGTCATTAATGGAAGAGGTGGGAATGCATACACTGTTAGAGTTCTCCAGCTGAAAGAGAGGGCGTCCACTTTCCATGCTTGTGGGTGGTATGTCCTTGAGCAGAATTTCTTCAGCTGTTGATTGTGGTGGGAGGCAAAAAGATCTATGTCCGGCCTCCCCCATGATTGTGTTATCTGAAGGAAGATGTCTGGGTGCAACATCCATTCGTGTGCATCCATGATATTTCTGCTTAGACTGTCCGCCAGTATATTGTCTTTTCCTGGCACAAACCAGGATTGCAGCTCTATGTTGAGTTTCAGGGAAAGTTCCCATAGATTCATTGCCAGTCTGCAAAGAGGGTAGGAATGGGTACCTCCTTGCTTGTTTATGTACCACATAACTGTGATGTTGTCTGTCCTTATTAGCAGGTGGCCTTGATGTAGGAAAAGTTTGAAGGCCTCTATTGCATGTATCACTGCCAGCATTTCTTTTTGGTTTATGTGCATGCGTAGCTCTTTTTGTGACCATAGTCCTTGAATGCATTTGCCCTCCATGTGTGCTCCCCAACCGTAGTCTGAAGTGTCCATTGTAATGATTTGGCTGGCTATTGGTTTGCTGAAGGGCAGACCCCTGTTTGACTGGCTTGCTTGAGCCCACCACAGAAATTCCTTTTGGAGGCATGGAATGAGCGGGATCAAAGTTTCTAAGCTGTGACTGTGCTGAGTCCATAAACTCCTTAAGTACCATTGTAGTTTCCTCATATGCAGCCTTGCTTGTGGAATCAGAAGAATGCAAGATGCCATGTAACCCAGGGCCTGCAGGATTTTCCTTGCAGTCAGCTGAGTTTGTTTTGTCAGATTTTTGAAATAATCCAGTAGTTGTCTTTGTTTTTCTTCCGTGAGAAAAGCCATTTGGGTGGTTGTGTCTAGATCCGCACCCAGAAAAGTTATTCTTTGGGATGGAACAAGTCTTGATTTGTGGATGTTGACTGTGTATCCCAAGGCCTGAAGTAGGTGGATGGCATAATTCAAGTGTTTTACCAAAATTTGTTGGCTGTCCGCTTGTATAAGGCAGTCATCCAGATATGGGTATATTTGAATCCCCTGAAGTCTGCAGTGTGCAATTACTGATGCCAGGCATTTTGTAAATACTCTGGGTGCAGTAGATAAGCCAAAGGGCAATGCTGAGAATTGATAATGCTCTGAACCTGCAAGAAATATGAGGTATCTTCTGCAACTTTGTCTGATAGGGACATGCAGGTATGCCTCCTTGAGGTCTAGAGTTACCAGCCAAGACCCCTTGCCCAGCATGGGAAGGAGTTGCTGCAGAGTCAGCATTTTGAATTTTGGCACAATGAGATAAGTATTCAGTGCGGACAAGTCTAGAATAAGCCTCCATTGATTTTCTTTTCTTGGAACAAGGAATAGTCTGGAATAAAATCCCTGGCCTTGTTCTGAAAGAGGAGCCTTTTCTATAGCTTTCATTTGCATTAAGTTGGAGATTTGTTTCAAAGCCTCTGCCCTTTGATTCGGTGGCAGGTCTGGCATGCCTTTTCTTTTTGGTAATGTGCGAAAATGGAACCTGTATCCTTTGTCTATTATTTTCAGTGTCCATTTGTCCCTTGAAATACTGTGCCAATTTTCTGAGAATAAAGAAAGCTTTCCGCCCAAAGGTGCTTCTAATTGAGCCCTGGTTGGCGGAGTCAAAGTAAAGTCATTGATTCTGTCCTTGTGCAGCATTTGTAGGTCCTGCACTACCTCTCTGGTTGGAGGCTGCCATTGACGTCCTCTGTAGGAGCCTCTAGCTTGCCCTCTACCTCTGGCACGCCTGTTTTTGCCTCTCTGAAATCTCTCTGTGTCTGGAAAGGACCAATTCTTGGTAGGCCAATTTCTGCTGAATCTTGGTGGTTGGACTTGGAGAAAATCTTTGACTGTTTGTACAGATTTTGCCTTTTCCTCAAATTTCTTTAAGACCTCCTGAGCAGTGGAGCCAAATAACTTTTGCTTTTCCAGTGGAGCATCCAGAAGCTTTGCTTTAACATGGTCTGGCAGAGATTGTTCCTTCAGCCAAGCATGTCTACGTATGACTGTACCTGTCATAGCTGACCTACATGAAGCTTCCAATGCATCATAACCACACTGCAAGAAAAGGTTGCTAACCTGTTGGGAGTTATGTACCAGATCCTGAAGTGATTTGCAATCTAGGGGTTCAGGTGAAGACAGTTTTTTATGCAATTCATCTAATAAATACTCTTGGTACTGTATCATATGAAATTGACAATTTAATGCTCTCATAGCAATAGTAGCAGAAGTATACACTTTTTTACCCCATCTCTCTAAAGCCCTGGACTCCCTTTCAGAGGGGAGTGGATTTTTAGTAGTGGCAGCTGCAACCCCTTTAGGGCCCTGGAAAATAGTTTCTGGATCAGCTGAGTGGGCCTTGTAAAGAAAATGATGTGAGTCCGGGACCCTGTAGTACCTATCGGGTTTGACGGCAGCCGGAGGAAGAGTGTCAGGGGTTAAGCTAGACTCAGAGTACACATCATCAATGACATTCAAAACAGGAGGAATAGCCAAAGGTCTATGCTGAGGTAAATGCAGAAAAGTCCTTAATCTCTTCCTGGAATCAGAGAATTCCTGGCCCTGCCATTTGAAATGCTCTCTCATAGTGTGAAGGGTCTCCCCGAAGGACAGTTCTTCAGGAGGGGAGGCAGAGGGGATAGATTCCTCTGCATCAGAATCCTCGTAGGCCGAGAAAACCTCCTCCTGGTAGTCCGAGAGAGCAGAGCCATCAGAGGCCTCATCTGAGGAGTGGGGATCAGAGGGTTCAAACCTGGGCCTTTTATCTAGAGGAGGTTGAGTGCCCCTGTCCAGATGCAGCTGAGAGCCCCTAATTAAGGAAATAAGGTCCTCTGCCAAACTTAGAATCTGTGAACCTGTAGTGGGTCCCTGAGGAATAACCCTGGGAGGCAAAGTTTTTGTGTGTTTAGCAGCTTTAGCCCTGGTGAATGCCTTAATGGACATGGATGCAGGGGGCCTGGCTGCACCACGAGCTGGAGTAGTTTTGTCTAGAGGAATGGTGTCGAAAGATTCCAGGACACCAGTTTCTGAGGGAAATTCAATAACGAACTCAGTAGGGGCCTCCGGGGCCGAGGTTGTCGGTTGAGCGGTTTCGGAGGACGGAAGTACCAAGGACTCTGTTTCAGCCGAGACCGAGACATTCGCGGTAGGCCTAACCGTGGTTTCAGCCGAAACCGTGGTCCGCGTGCGTCAGTCCTTGTCCTTCCGTTTCTTGGTTAAATGAGGAGTCGGAGTCTCCGACGGCATGTTGTAAGAGAAACTAGCCCCCAAAAATTCCTCTGCAAACTCCGCCCGACACCTAAGAGTGCGTCGATTGAAGGAAGCACAGGCTGAACAGGCCGAGACGTCATGGTCTGGGCCTAGGCAGGGGAGGCAGTAAGAGTGGAAATCCTTATGAGGTATTTGTTTCCCACAAGTTAAGCAATTATTAACTTTATCTGACATCGGCTGAGGCAAGAAAGAGTCCCCAACGGAGTACTTAGCTTTTGAAGTCTTCGGTAGCTGAATTACAGGAGCTGGCCAACCGGCACTTGGGAACTGCTTCTGCTTTGGGCACCACGCGTCAAGAAAGACTGGGGAAGATGGCGTCAGCTGATGCTTTTATACCCCAGGCGCACTGACGTCGGGGAGAAGGCGACATCAGCCGACGCCGGACCCAGACTTTGGAATCCGGCTGACCGAAGGGCTGCCTGAGGCAGGACAACCCATATGTGAGGACTGCAGATGCATCCTTAAAGGACATCTCCACCCCCCAACACAACCCAAATGACACATAGCCCACAAACTCAGTGTGCCACTCAACCACAGCCCATAAGGCATAACAACGTACCCAACACTCTAGTCATAGGTGACTCTATAGTCAGGCACACTGATATTCCACTCACTAGACTAAACAAGGAGAAAGTTATTGTCATCTGCCTGTCAGGTGCCAGGATCCACCACATAACGCATGCACTCAGGTCACTCCACAATAAGTACAAATATGACACTGTCATTGTCCATGTTGGTGTGAATGACCTGAGACATACCTCCCTGGACAACATGAAAAGAGACATGGAGGAGCTCTCCAATCTTGTATCCCAGGCAGGTATGACCCTAACCCTGAGTAGCATCCTGCCATCACCCAGAATGATACCACAGTACAAGGACAAAATGATTGACTTCAACAATTAGCTAAGCTTCTGGTATCATGCTAAGGGGATCCAGTATTTGTCTGCCTGGGACGACATGATCGACAGTCCACGATGCTTTGCCAGAGATGGCCTGCACCTGTCGCCCTTAGGATTCTGGATGCTGGCTAAGGCTCTTGCCACCCCTATAGTGCCCTTTTTAGGTAAGGTTCAAATGACAAATTCACCACTGTAACAGGTACAAGCAAGCAAAATCTGAGGGTAATGAAACTCAATGCTAGAAGTCTAAACCTCAAAATGCACTCACTTGAGGCACTCCTTAAAATGGAGAACATTGATATTTGTGCAGTGACAGAAACCAGGTTCAAAGCTCCAGAGAGCACTCCTGCATTACCAGGCTTCAATTCATACCGCACCTTTCGGCCACCTAACCCAGAAAGAAGCACTAAAGGTGGAGGCGTGTCCATATTCATTAAGGATATCCACACCTCCAGGCTAGTCACACAGCATAATGCATCCGAGATTATCCAAGTGCAACTAACTCTGGGCAAGACTGCAAACCAAATTGTAGCTTGCTACAGACCCCCCACCATGCCCCAGGATTCACACTCCTCATTTCTTGATACATTGGAAAGTATTAGGGTACAACCCAACACCCTAATAATGGGCGATTTCAACTACCCCACCATTAACTGGGAAAACTACTCATGTACCAACTCTTTTGCTCAACGTTTTCTAGAATTCATAAATTCCAATGCCTTGGATCAACTTATTCACACCCCCACCAGGGGCAGCAATATCCTAGACCTGGTCATTACCAACATGGGAAACCGGTGTTCCACACCAGAGGTCAATTCCTTGTTGGTCAGATCCGACCACAAGCTAATCAACCTAGACATCCACATCCCACCCCCACCCCCACTCCCAATTAGGGAAACCATCGTAAAAAACTTCACCACAGCCAACTTCACACTTCCGAAGACAGAAGTGGCAAACTTCATGACACCCATGCAGACGGACAATAGAGGTATGACTGCCACATCCTACACAAATGCATTTTATAAGCACTTACACAAGTGCATGGATCATGCTATCCCTAATAGAACCAAGATGTTATCCTCCAAAAAAGGAAGCCAATCTGGTGGTCCTCTGCCATAAACAAACTCTACAACAGAAGAAAGAAACTGTTGCAAAAAAGAGTAAAATCCCATGACTGGAGGAACTACCTGGTCAGCCTCAGTAAGAAGCTGAGATCCCTCATAAAATTCTCCAAAGCTAGTTATGAAAACAAAATCGCCACTGATTCTAAAGACAACCACAAAGCATTCTATAGCTATGTCAAGAATCTAAATGGGAACACTCAGATCTGCTCTGAGTTACAGCACAATGGCACTAAATATACAGAACCAACTGATATTGCCAACATCCTAGCAGACAGGTTCAGTGCTAACTTTACCCCCCTCTCACCCCCTAGAGGGTCCATCTCTATGCCAGAAGAATGCAAAGTTCCTATAATCACGGCTGTACAGGTAAAAAACACACTCTCCAAAGCCAAGAACACAGCATCCATGGGACCTGACAATATCCCAGGCTGCATTCTACATGAACTACAGAATGAACTGGCACCCTACCTAAGTACCATGTTCAATCATAGCCTCACCTCAGGCTTTGTACCCACTGAATGGCGCACCATGATGGTTATCCCACTCCACAAAGGGGGAGCCAAGACGGACCCCGAGAAGTACCGCCCCATTAGCCTGACAAGCCTGGTCTGCAAGGCCATGGAACGTATCATCATGGAACTCATAAACAAAGACATTGGTAATCTCCAAACTCTGGACCCTACCCAGTTTGGATTTGTAAAAGGCAGATCATGTCTCCTAAACCTGATTGACTTCTTTGAAGCAGTCACCAAAGCCATAGATGAGGGTAAAATGGTTCACACAGCTTATCTAGATCTTGCCAAGGCTTTCAACACCATCCCCCACTCTGGAATTATAGATAAGCTCACTAAACTAGGTATAAATCCCTATGTCACAAGATGGGTTGCCAGCTGGCTCACGGACAGAACCCACACTGTGAAAGTAGTAGATTCCAAATCTGACATCATACCAGTGACAAGTGGAGTACCACAGGGTTCAGTCCTGGGTCCTCTCCTGTTTGGTATCTACTTTTCTGAAGTGCAGGCCAACACAGAAGGTCTTTGGCTAACAAAGTTTGTAGATGACTGCAAACTAGGAGCCATAATCAAAACTCCTAATGATGTGGACAAACTACAAAAGGGCCTCACTGAGACAGATACCTGGTGTCAAAGCCATGGCCTGAAGCTCAATGCCAAAAAGTGTATTGTCATCCCCTTAGGTAAAAACTCTGTACCCATGAACTACCACATAGCTGGTAGTCTACTTAATGCCGAAAATGTGATAAGAGACCTTGGAACACAGGTGGACAGTAGTCTCAACTTTGATAATCACATCGCCACAGTGATCAGGAAATCCTTCTACGTGGCTCATCTCATCACAAAAGGATTCTCATCCAGAAAAAAAGAGGTCATTGTTCCCCTCTACTCATCACTCATTAGACCCATTATAGAGTACAACACCCCTTTTGGTATGTACCTCACAAGACATCTACAACAACTGTAAAGACCACAGAAATACCTCACAAAGAAGATTACTGGCCTCAAAGAGATGTCCTATGCAGACCGTCTCAAAAAAACTACAGCTTTACTCCATCGCATATCGCCTACTCAGGGGCGATCTTTGCCTAACATACAAAGCTATGTCAAACCCAGAGCTGTTGGACATGCTCCACTTAAAAAAATCCCAATCCCTCCGAGCTACACGCTCTTGGGATCTAAACCTCGTCACCACAATAAACAGAACATGCTGGAGGGATAGATTCCTGCCCCAGAGACTTCCCATACTCTGGAACAGACTACCTATCTATGTGAAACAGAGCTCCTCATTAGCACTCTTCAAGAAAAATCTTGATGATTGGATGGGAAATGGGAAATTCACCCCGGGGATCACTTCTGTGGCTCTGCTCGACAGGGGCTCAGGAAAATAATTTTATTGGGTGGCGAAAGCCAGGGTACATTTTTTGGCCTAGTACCTACCTATGAACCTATGAACTTAAGCAGCTTCAGCAAGCCAAGGAAGATGTCTATAAAAGTGGGGAGAGAACACTTTTTAGACAGGCAAGGAACACACTGACAAAATAAATCAAAGTGGCTAAAAAGAAATATTCTGAAAAGGTGAAAAAAACAGTTTTTAGCCCATGATCCTGCATCAGTGTGGAAAGGTCTACAAAACATTACAAACTACAGGAAACCATCCCCAACACTGCAGCTAATTACCAGCTGGCTGATGGCTTAAATGCTTTTTACTGCAGGTTTGATATGCCTCAGGCTACAAATGGCACTGTTACCAGCTCTCTGTGTTCAGACTTACATGACTCTTTCTTCTGCACATATGTTTATTGGAGATTACTAGGCTACTGACCCAGAGATCATTTTAAGCCTAGCCATTTCACCCAATTGTAATACCATAGAAATGCTAGTCAATACTCAAGATTGTATTTAGTGATGACTGTTCATATTCAGAAGGGTTCTGGGTTATGTCCCTGGTAAGAATTTATGGTGCTCCATCCACTCATCCAGGTTTCTCTTGAACAGTGTCATAGAGGTGCTCTGTTTCACATGAATTGGTAGCCTGTTCAAACGATGCAGCAGTCACTGGGAGATAAATCTGTCCCTCCAGCATATCCTATTTGTCAGACGCCATATTCAGGTCCCTGGAACGAGTAGCCCTAGTCCCATTTGATTTACAGATAGGCAGCAAGTTCATTAGGTTTGGGTCTTGGCTTGCTCTGTAAGCCAGGCATGTCTCCCCTAAGAAGTCTATATGATACAGAGTATAGTGACAGGGCTTTAGTCAGTCTGTGTATGGCACATGCTGGAGTCCCTTGTTACTGTTCCCTAAGAAGTCTATATGATACAGAGTATAGTGACAGGGACTTTAGTCTGTCTGTGTAAGTCACATGCTGGAGTCCCTTGTTACTGTTCCCTAAGAAGTCTATATGATACAGAGTATAGTGACAGGGACTTTAGTCTGTCTGTGTAAGGCACATGCTGGAGTCCCTTGTTACTGTTCCCTAAGAAGTCTATACGATACTGAGTATAGTGACAGGGACTTTAGTCTGTCTGTGTAAGGCACATGCTGGAGTCCCTTGTTACTGTTCCCTAAGAAGTCTATACGATACTGAGTACAGTGACAGGGACTTTAGTCTGTCTGTGTAAGGCACATGCTGGAGTCCCTTGTTACTGTTCCCTAAGAAGTCTATACGATACTGAGTATAGTGACAGGGACTTTAGTCTGTCTGTGTAAGGCACATGCTGGAGTCCCTTGTTACTGTTCCCTAAGAAGTCTATACGATACTGAGTACAGTGACAGGGACTTTAGTCTGTCTGTGTAAGGCACATGCTGGAGTTCCTTGTTACTGTTCCCTAAGAAGTCTATACGATACTGAGTGTAGTGACAGGGACTTTAGTCAGTCTGTGTAAGGCACATGCTGGAGTCCCTTGTTACTGTTCCCTAAGAAGTGTATACGATACTGAGTATAGTGACCGGGACTTTAGTCTGTCTGTGTAAGGCACATGCTGGAGTCCCTTGTTACTGTTCCCTAAGAAGTGTATACGATACTGAGTATAGTGACCTGGACTTTAGTCTGTCTGTGTAAGGCACATGCTGGAGTCCCTTGTTACTGTTCCCTAAGAAGTGTATACGATACTGAGTATAGTGACTGGGACTTTAGTCTGTCTGTGTAAGGCACATGCTGGAGTCCCTTGTTACTGTTCCCTAAGAAGTCTATACGATACAGAGTATAGTGACAGGGACTTTAGTCTGTCTGTGTAAGGCACATGCTGGAGTCCCTTGTTACTGTTCCCTAAGAAGTCTATATGATACTGAGTATAGTGACAGGGACTTTATTCTGTCTGTATAAGGCACATGCTGGAGTCCCTTGTTACTGTTCCCTAAGAAGTCTATACGATACTGAGTATAGTGACAGGGACTTTAGTCTGTCTGTGTAAGGCACATGCTAGAGTCCCTTGTTACTGTTCCCTAAGAAGTCTATACGATACTGAGTATAGTGACAGGGACTTTAGTCAGTCTGTGTAAGGCACATGCTGGAGTCCCTTGTTACTGTTCCCTAAGAAGTGTATACGATACTGAGTATAGTGACCGGGACTTTAGTCTGTCTGTGTAAGGCACATGCTGGAGTCCCTTGTTACTGTTCCCTAAGAAGTGTATACGATACTGAGTATAGTGACCGGGACTTTAGTCTGTCTGTGTAAGGCACATGCTGGAGTCCCTTGTTACTGTTCCCTAAAAAGTGTATATGATACTGAGTATAGTGACTAGGACTTTAGTCTGTCTGTGTAAGGCACATGCTGGAGTCCCTTGTTACTGTTCCCTAAGAAGTCTATACGATACTGAGTATAGTGACAGGGACTTTAGTCAGTCTGTGTAAGGCACATGCTGGAGTCCCTTGTTACTGTTCCCTAAGAAGTGTATACGATACTGAGTATAGTGACCAGGACTTTAGTCTGTCTGTGTAAGGCACATGCCGGAGTCCCTTGTTACTGTTCCCTAAGAAATCTATATGATACTGAGTATAGTGACAGGGACTTTAGTCTGTCTGTGTAAGGCACATGCTGGAGTCCCTTGTTACTGTTCCCTAAGAAGTCTATACGATACTGAGTATAGTGACCGGGACTTTAGTCAGTCTGTGTAAGGCACATGCTGGAGTCCCTTGTTACTGTTCCCTAAGAAGTCTATACGATACTGAGTATAGTGACAGGGACTTTAGTCTGTCTGTGTAAGGCACATGCTGGAGTCCCTTGTTACTGTTCCCTAAGAAGTCTATACGATACTGAGTATAGTGACAGGGACTTTAGTCTGTCTGTGTAAGGCACATGCTGGAGTCCCTTGTTACTGTTCCCCAAGAAGTCTATACGATACTGAGTATAGTGACCGGGACTTTAGTCTGTCTGTGTAAGGCACATGCTGGAGTCCCTTGTTACTGTTCCCTAAGAAGTGTATACGATACTGAGTATAGTGACAGGGACTTTAGTCTGTCTGTGTAAGGCACATGCTGGAGCCCTTGTTACTGTTCCCTAAGAAGTCTATACGATACTGAGTATAGTGACAGGGACTTTAGTCTGTCTGTGTAAGGCACATGCTGGAGTCCCTTGTTACTGTTCCCTAAGAAGTCTATACGATACTGAGTACAGTGACAGGGACTTTAGTCTGTCTGTGTAAGGCACATGCTGGAGTCCCTTGTTACTGTTCCCTAAGAAGTCTATACGATACTGAGTACAGTGACAGGGACTTTAGTCTGTCTGTGTAAGGCACATGCTGGAGTCCCTTGTTACTGTTCCCTAAGAAGTCTATACGATACTGAGTACAGTGACAGGGACTTTAGTCTGTCTGTGTAAGGCACATGCTGGAGGCCCTTGTTACTGTTCCCTAAGAAGTGTATACGATACTGAGTACAGTGACAGGGACTTTAGTCTGTCTGTGTAAGGCACATGCTGGAGTCCCTTGTTACTGTTCCCTAAGAAGTCTATATGATACAGAGTATAGTGACAGGGACTTTAGTCAGTCTGTGTAAGGCACATGCTGGAGTCCCTTGTTACTGTTCCCTAAGAAGTCTATACGATACTGAGTACAGTGACAGGGACTTTAGTCTGTCTGTGTAAGGCACATGCTGGAGTCCCTTGTTACTGTTCCCTAAGAAGTCTATATGATACTGAGTACAGTGACAGGGACTTTAGTCAGTCTGTGTAAGGCACATGCTGGAGTCCCTTGTTACTGTTCCCTAAGAAGTCTATACGATACTGAGTACAGTGACAGGGACTTTAGTCAGTCTGTGTAAGGCACATGCTGGAGGCCCTTGTTACTGTTCCCTAAGAAGTGTATACGATACTGAGTACAGTGACAGGGACTTTAGTCTGTCTGTGTAAGGCACATGCTGGAGTCCCTTGTTACTGTTCCCTAAGAAGTCTATACGATACTGAGTACAGTGACAGGGACTTTAGTCTGTCTGTGTAAGGCACATGCTGGAGCCCCTTGATCTTCTTCATTAGAAAACCTCTGAGGTCTCCCCGATTGCAGCAGCTGCTTTGTACAACACATGCATGTTCAAAATTTCGAGTGTTCTAATATCGAACCCTATGAATCGAAAATTTAAAACATCGAACATACAGAACAGCGAATTTTTTCCTAGGGAAAAAAATTTGCTGTTCCAAAACACATACACACAACACAAGCACACCAAATAAACAGCAATCCACACACATACACCTAAACTCTTGCACCTAACCCTACACTAAACTATACATACACCACTAACTATCTACTTACCTTAACCCAAACCCTAACCCTAAGGTCCGTCACTATTGCACAGTCACCTCACCCGCGCCCTAACCCTAACTCACCTACCCTGCCCTAACCCTCACGTCCACACAATCGCACACTTACCTGACTCGTGCCCTAACCCTAACTCACCTAACCCGCCCTAACCCTCACGTCCACACAATCGCACACTTACCTGAACCTGACCCATAACGTTCCACCACAGTGCTGAAAATACAGAAGCAACAGAAAAGGACAACCAAATTCTTTCCCTAGGAAAAAATTTGGTTTTCTGTTTCTTCGCTATTTTCAGCGTTCGCTGAAAATGGGTTGATATTAGAACACTCGAAATTTTGAACGTTCGGTGTTCTAATATAGACCCATATAGAAAGCCTTCCTTGCTACAGTAGACAGATGGTCGTTGAAGTTAAGGTTGCAGTCAACTTACAATCTACAACACCAAAAACTAGGAACAACGCCACAAAAGAGACACCTGGTTGACAAGACGTCACAATTTACTGAGCACTTTCATCAGTGAGTGCACATAGGCTTCTATATACATATATATTTATGCAAGTGTTTACATTCAGATTTTAAATAAATTTTTAAATAAAATGTTTGTATAATTTTAGGGCATGTTAAAATATGGTGACATGGTTTAAAAAGTGTGGAGCCTTCTGAAATTTTAAAATCTTAAACTTTGTATTATGGAACTTGTCGCGTGATCTTGTTATGTGATTTTGTGATTTTAAAAGGAAATGATAGTGCATACTTCCTTATTCTGAAGAAGTCTATGTGCACTCACTGATGAAAGCACTCAATAAATTGTGAAGTCTTGTCAACCAGGTGTCTCTTTCATGGTGTTGTTGCAGTCATCTTCTGATCCCAGGTCCCTTACCACTTCATGGGTACTTAGGGTATTGTTGTTGTTGTTTTGATTGTGTGAAGGGACATTGTTTGTGCTGAAGGGAATGATGATGCATTTCTTTGCATTCAGTTTGAGACCATGACTAATACATCAGATGTTGGTCTGTGTGAGACCCTCCTTGAGTATACTGACATAATTTGGGGATTCAGTGATTGCACCTAGTTTGCAGTCATCTGCAAACTTGGTCAGCCACAACCTCTTAGTTTTGACCTGAACTTCTGAGAAGTATATACCAAACAGTAGGGGGTTCAGCACTGACCCATGTGGCACCTCGCTGGTAACAGGTCTGCTGGTTGATGTAGAGTCACCCACTATGATAGTGTGTGTCTGGTTTATGAGCCAGTTGTCAACCCATCTTACAACAAAGGGGTTTACATTCAGTTTGCTAAGTTTATTGGTAATGCCTGAATGTGGGATTGTGCCGAAAGCCTTTGCCAAGTTGAGGTACGCTGTGTGCACAGATTTCTCTCGTCAATGGCCCTGGTCATATTTTCAAAGAAGTCCACCAGATTTAACAGGCAGGATCTGCCCTTGACAAAGCCGAACTGGGTAGGATCTAGGGTTTGGAGGTTGCCTATGTCTTTATTTATGAGGTCCATAATGATACATTCCGTGGCCTTACAGATGAGGCTGGTCAGGCTTATGGGTCTGTGATTCCCTGGGTCTGTAGGTCACCTTTGTGGAGGAGAACAACAGTTGCTCTTCTCCATTTCACAGGACCAAAGCCTGTGGTTAGACTATGATTGAAAAGGGTACTTAATGGTGATGCTAGTTCATGTTTTAGCCTGTTTAGAAGACAGCTTGGGATATTGTCTGGTCCCATAAAGGCTGTGTTTTCTGCCTTGGACAAAGCTTTGAGGACTTGTTCTTCAGATATGTAGGGTGGAGGGGAGATGGGGGGAGGTTTATGATAAGTTAGGAGGGGATAAGGGAGTGAAATTTTCTCCAAACCTCCGCTGACAGGTTTGCTATCTCTGTGGGGTCAGTGTGTGTGATACCGTTGACCACCAGTTCTGCACATCCTTGGGTCCTGCCCTTTAGGTTATGTACATAGCTGTAAAAGGTCTTATGGTTATCCTTGGCTGTACTTGCTAAGTTTCTCTCAAGGGAGCTCTTTGATACTTAATGTGAGGTTTTAAATCTCTGAGCAGACGTGTCTTTAGGAGCAAAGCATAATGTTTCAGCAGCTTATGGTGAATAAAATTCCTGAAGGTTTGACATAAAAACTAAGCCTTCAGAGAAGTGTCACAGAATGACCAAAACGTTTTCTCACTTTGGAGGTTACCTCTAAGGGAAATTGGCTAGGCTTAAAATGGCCCACAAGGACAGCTAGCCTAGTACTTGCCTATGAATTGATGAAAAAAAATTAATTGCCTAAATTGCAAAAAGCCTGTGCAGAGAGTCTCAATCTCTTCCTTCTTCTCAGTATCATACAGAATGTGGACAGGTGATCTGGGCCTCACATATAGAGCATCAACAGACCCTATTCTATAGTAAATTTGTAAATCCAATGGTATCATAAACATTCACTCAAGGGATCTTATCATTTTTTGCAAAATAAATAGAACATGTCAGAGGGACAGGAATGTGTTACAGAGAATGCTGCTTCTATGAAACCGCCTTCCACTCCACATAAAGCAAAGTGCTTCTCTGGTTTGTTTAAAACATAATTTGGAAGAACGGATGTTAACTGCAAATACACCCTCAGTTTAGTTCCCCCTATTCCTCATAGATAGGGAAAAAATGTGTTTCAGCGTATTCTTGTTTGGCCAGTCTCTGCATTATATATATTCTTTGTCTTGACCTTTTATGTTGTTGTAATTTGTGGAGCTTTTCTCCCCGGGCCTCCACTGAAAATGGACATATATCCAGCTGGACTAGCCCGGTCAACAAATGTAAAATAAAATAAATAAATAAAATATATATGCAAAACTTAAGGGCTAAAAAACTACCTTGAGAAAGCAAGGCTAGGTCTATTAGGATTCTAACAGATGAATAGCCTGTTAAGTAACTCTGAACCTAAGTGGTAGGAACATAGGAGAAGAGATGGGACAATGCCTGGAGCAGAAGGAAGCCAAATGCAGTATTAAAAAAGGGAACAACTAGCATCAGTTTGACATGACGTGTGTGTTCATCAACACTGAACATAAGGGTAGTGGAGGCCAAATGCTGAAAATGTTTACATTGCGAGGATAATTTTAAAGAAACATGGTCTAGCTTTAGAGAGCAAGAGTTCCGCTGTGGCGACCCCTAACCGGGAAAAGCCGAAAGACCCAAACAAACAAACTTGTCTGTTGCAGTGGTGAGCAGACCTTTCTGTGGTTACTACCACCAACAGCAAAAATTCTTAAGTGGCTTTTTAGTAAATTATTAGCTGTATTCTAGTTTATAAAATTACTTTAATTATCTGAAAATTGTTGACTACACTGAGCAGAAAGAAACAATCTTTCCATTCTTGCAAATTTCAAAGAAATGGAATTTCCTAAAGGCTAATGAGAGAATTTGTTCCTTCCTGTTTGTTGATGTAATACATCACAGTGGTAGTGTTTCCTTCCTGTTTGTTGATGTAACACATCACAGTGGTAGTGTTTCCTTCCTGTTTGTTGATGTAATACATCACAGTGGTAGTGTTTCCTTCCAGTTTGTTGATGTAATACATCACAGTGGTAGTGTTTCCTTCCAGTTTGTTGATGTAATACATGACAGTGGTAGTGTTTACTTCCTATTTGTTGATGTAATACATCACAGTGGTAGTGTTTCCTTCCTGTTTGTTGATGTAATACATGACAGTGGTAGTGTTTCATTCCTGTTTGTTGATGTAATACATCACAGTGGTGGTGTTTTCTTCCTGTTTGTTGATGTAATACATCACAGTGGTAGTGTTTCCTTCCTGTTTGTTGATGTAATACATCACAGTGGTAGTGTTTCCTTTCTGTTTTTTGATGTAATACATCACAGTGGTAGTGTTTCCTTCCTGTTTGTTGATGTAATACATCAGAGTGGTAGTGTTTCCTTTCTTTTTTTTGATGTAATACATCACAGTGGTAGTGTTTCCTTCCTGTTTGTTGATGTAATACATCACAGTGGTAATGTTTCCTTCTTGTTTGTTGATGTAATACATCACAGTGGTGGTGTTTCCTTCCTGTTTCTTGATGTAATACATCACAGTGATAGTGTTTCCTTTCTGTTTTTTGATGTAATACATCACAGTGGTAGTGTTTCCTTCCTGTTTGTTGATGTAATACATCACAGTGGTAGTGTTTCCTTCCTGTTTTTTGATGTAATACATCACAGTGGTGGTGTTTTCTTCCTGTTTGTTGATGTAATGCATCACAGTGGTAGTGTTTCCTTGCTGTTTGTTGATGTAATACATGACAGTGGTAGTGTTTCCTTCCTGCTTGTTGATGTACTGCATCACAGTGGTAGTGTTTCCTTCCTGTTTGTTGATGTAATACATCACAGTGGTAGTGTTTCCTTCCAGTTTGTTGATGTAATGCATCACAGTGGTAGTGTTTCCTTCCTGTTTGTTGATGTAATACATGACAGTGGTAGTGTTTCCTTCCTGTTGGTTGATGTAATATATCACAGTGGTAGTGTTTCCTTCCTGTTTGTTGATGTAATACATCACAGTGGTAGTGTTTCCTTCCTGTTTGTTGATGTAATACATCACAGTGGTAGTGTTTCCTTCCTGTTTGTTGATGTAATACATCACAGTGGTAGTGTTTCCTTCCAGTTTGTTGATGTAATACATCACAGTGGTAGTGTTTCCTTCCTGTTTGTTGATGTAATACATCACAGTGGTAGTGTTTCCTTCCTGTTTGTTGATGTAATACATCACAGTGGTAGTGTTTCCTTCCTGTTTGTTGATGTAATACATCACAGTGGTAGTGTTTCCTTCCAGTTTGTTGATGTAATACATCACAGTGGTAGTGTTTCCTTCCAGTTTGTTGATGTAATACATCACAGTGGTAGTGTTTCCTTCCTGTTTGTTGATGTAATACATCACAGTGGTAGTGTTTCCTTCCTGTTTGTTGATGTAATACATCACAGTGGTAGTGTTTCCTTACTGTTTGTTGATGTAATACATCACAGTGGTAGTGTTTCCTTCCTGTTTGTTGATGTACTGCATCACAGTGGTAGTGTTTCCTTCCTGTTTGTTGATGTAATACATGACAGTGGTAGTGTTTCCTTCCTGTTTGTTGATGTAATACATGACAGTGGTAGTGTTTCCTTCCTGTTTGTTGATGTAATACATGACAGTGGTAGTGTTTCCTTCCTGTTTGTTGATGTACTGCATCACTGTGGTAGTGTTTCCTTCCTGTTTGTTGATGTAATACATGACAGTGGTGGTGTTTTCTTCCTGTTTGTTGATGTAATACATCACAGTGGTAGTGTTTCCTTTCTGTTTTTTGATGTAATACATCACAGTGGTAGTGTTTCCTTCCTGTTTGTTGATGTAATACATCACAGTGGTAGTGTTTCCTTTCTGCTTTTTGATGTAATACATCACAGTGGTAGTGTTTCCTTCCTGTTTGTTGATGTAATACATCACAGTGGTAGTGTTTCCTTCCTGTTTGTTGATGTAATACATCACAGTGGTGGTGTTTCCTTCCTGCTTGTTGATGTAATACATCACAGTGGTAGTGTTTCCTTTCTGTTTTTTGATGTAATACATCACAGTGATAGTGTTTCCTTCCTGTTTGTTGATGTAATACATCACAGTGGTAGTGTTTCCTTCCTGCTTTTTTGATGTAATACATCACAGTGGTGGTGTTTTCTTCCTGTTTGTTGATGTAATGCATCACAGTGGTAGTGTTTCCTTGCTGTTTGTTGATGTAATACATGACAGTGGTAGTGTTTCCTTCCTGCTTGTTGATGTACTGCATCACAGTGGTAGTGTTTCCTTCCTGTTTGTTGATGTAATACATGACAGTGGTAGTGTTTCCTTCCTGTTTGTTGATGTAATACATCACAGTGGTAGTGTTTCCTTCCTGTTTGTTGATGTAATACATCACAGTGGTAGTGTTTCCTTCCTGTTTGTTGATGTAATACATCACAGTGGTAGTGTTTCCTTCCTGTTTGTTGATGTAATACATCACAGTGGTAGTGTTTCCTTCCAGTTTGTTGATGTAATACATGACAGTGGTAGTGTTTCCTTCCTGTTTGTTGATGTAATACATGACAGTGGTAGTGTTTCCTTCCTGTTTGTTGATGTAATAGATCACAGTGGCAGTGTTTCCTTCCTGTTTGGTGATGTAATACATCACAGTGGTAGTGTTTCCTTCCAGTTTGTTGATGTAATACATCACAGTGGTAGTGTTTCCTTCCAGTTTGTTGATGTAATACATCACAGTGGTAGTGTTTCCTTCCTGTTTGTTGATGTAATACATCACAGTGGTAGTGTTTCCTTCCTGTTTGTTGATGTAATACATCACAGTGGTAGTGTTTCCTTTCTGTTTTTTGATGTAATACATCACAGTGGTAGTGTTTCCTTCCTGTTTGTTGATGTAATACATCAGAGTGGTAGTGTTTCCTTCCTGTTTGTTGATGTACTGCATCACAGTGGTAGTGTTTCCTTCCTGTTTGTTGATGTAATACATGACAATGGTAGTGTTTCCTTCCTGTTTGTTGATGTACTGCATCACAGTGGTAGTGTTTGCTTCCTGTTTGTTGATGTAATACATGACAGTGGTAGTGTTTCCTTCATGTTTGTTGATGTAATACATGACAGTGGTAGTGTTTCCTTCATGTTTGTTGATGTAATACATCACAGTGGTAGTGTTTCCTTCCTGTTTGTTGATGTAATACATCACAGTGGTAGTGCTTCCTTCATGTTTGTTGATGTAATACATCACAGTGGTAGTATTTCCTTCCTGTTTGTTGATGTAATGCATCACAGTGGTAGTGTTTCCTTGCTGTTTGTTGATGTAATACATGACAGTGGTAGTGTTTCCTTCCTGCTTGTTGATGTACTGCATCACAGTGGTAGTGTTTCCTTCCTGTTTGTTGATGTACTGCATCACAGTGGTAGTGTTTCCTTCCTGTTTGTTGATGTAATACAGCACAGTGGTAGTGTTTCCTTCCTGTTTGTTGATGTAATACATCACAGTGGTAGTGTTTCCTTCCTGTTTGTTGATGTAATACATGACAGTGGTAGTGTTTCCTTCCTGTTTGTTGATGTACTACATCACAGTGGTAGTGTTTCCTTTCTATTTTGTGATGTAATACATCACAGTGGTAGTGTTTTCTTCCTGCTTGTTGATGTACTGCATCACAGTGGTAGTGTTTCCTTCCTGTTTGTTGATGTAATACATCACAGTGGTAGTGTTTCCTTCCAGTTTGTTGATGTAATACATGACAGTGGTAGTGTTTCCTTCCAGTTTGTTGATGTAATACATGACAGTGGTAGTGTTTCCTTCCTGTTTGTTGATGTAATACATGACACTGGTAGTGTTTCCTTCCTGTTTGTTGATGTAATACATCACAGTGGTAGTGTTTCCTTCCAGTTTGTTGATGTAATACATGACAGTGGTAGTGTTTCCTTCCAGTTTGTTGATGTAATACATCACAGTGGTAGTGTTTCCTTCCTGTTTGTTGATGTAATACATCACAGTGGTAGTGTTTCTTTCCTGTTTGTTGATGTAATAGATCACAGTGGTAGTGTTTCCTTCCTGTTTGTTGATGTAATACATCACAGTGGTAGTGTTCCTTCCTGTTTGGTGATGTAATACATCACAGTGGTAGTGTTTCCTTCCTGTTTGTTGATGTACTGCATCACAGTGGTAGTGTTTCCTTCCTGTTTGTTGATGTAATACATGACAGTGGTAGTGTTTCCTTCCTGTTTGTTGATGTAGTACATCACAGTGTTAGTGTTTCCTTCATGTTTGTTGATGTAATACATCACAGTGGTAGTATTTCCTTCCTGTTTGTTGATTTAATACATCACAGTGGTAGTGTTTCTTTCCTGTTTGTTGATGTAATACATCACAGTGGTAGTGTTTCCTTCCAGTTTGTTGATGTAATACATGACAGTGGTAGTGTTTCCTTCCAGTTTGTTGATGTAATACATCACAGTGGTAGTGTTTCCTTCCTGTGTGTTGATGTAATACATCACAGTGGTAGTGTTTTTTTCCTGTTTGTTGATGCAATAGATCACAGTGTTAGTGTTTCCTTCCTGTTTGTTGATGTAATACATCACAGTGGTAGTGTTCCTTCCTGTTTGGTGATGTAATACATCACAGTGGTAGTGTTTCCTTCCTGTTTGTTGATGTACTGCATCACAGTGGTAGTGTTTCCTTCCTGTTTGTTGATGTAATACATGACAGTGGTAGTGTTTCCTTCCTGTTTGTTGATGTAGTACATCACAGTGTTAGTGTTTCCTTCATGTTTGTTGATGTAATACATCACAGTGGTAGTATTTCCTTCCTGTTTGTTGATTTAATACATCACAGTGGTAGTGTTTCTTTCCTGTTTGTTGATGTAATACATCACAGTGGTAGTGTTTCCTTCCAGTTTGTTGATGTAATACATGACAGTGGTAGTGTTTCCTTCCAGTTTATTGATGTAATACATCACAGTGGTAGTGTTTCCTTCCTGCTTGTTGATGTAATACATCACAGTGGTAGTGTTTCTTTCCTGTTTGTTGATGTAATAGATCACAGTGGTAGTGTTTCCTTCCTGTTTGTTGATGTAATACATCACAGTGGTAGTGTTCCTTCCTGTTTGGTGATGTAATACATCACAGTGGTAGTGTTTCCTTCCTGTTTGTTGATGTACTGCATCACAGTGGTAGTGTCTCCTTCCTGTTTGTTGATGTAATACATGACAGTGGTAGTGTTTCCTTCCTGTTTGTTGATGTAGTACATCACAGTGTTAGTGTTTCCTTCATGTTTGTTGATGTAATACATCACAGTGGTAGTATTTCCTTCCTGTTTGTTGATTTAATACATCACAGTGGTAGTGTTTCTTTCCTGTTTGTTGATGTAATACATCACAGTGGTAGTGTTTCCTTCCTGTTTGTTGATGTAATACATCACAGTGGTAGTGTTTCCTTCCATTTTGTTGATGTAATACATCACAGTGGTAGTGTTTCCTTCCTGTTTGTTGATGTAATACATCACAGTGGTAGTGTTTCTTTCCTGTTTGTTGATGTAATAGATCACAGTGGTAGTGTTTCCCTCCTGTTTGTTGATGTAATACATCACAGTGGTAGTGTTCCTTCCTGTTTGGTGATGTAATACATCACAGTGGTAGTGTTTCCTTCCTGTTTGTTGATGTACTGCATCACAGTGGTAGTGTTTCCTTCCTGTTTGTTGATGTACTGCATCACAGTGGTAGTGTTTCCTTCCTGTTTGTTGATGTAATACATGACAGTGGTAGTGTTTCCTTCCTGTTTGTTGATGTAGTACATCACAGTGTTAGTGTTTCCTTCATGTTTGTTGATGTAATACATCACAGTGGTAGTATTTCCTTCCTGTTTGTTGATTTAATACATCACAGTGGTAGTGTTTCTTTCCTGTTTGTTGATGTAGTACATCACAGTGTTAGTGTTTCCTTCATGTTTGTTGATGTAATACATCACAGTGGTAGTATTTCCTTCCTGTTTGTTGATTTAATACATCACAGTGGTAGTGTTTCTTTCCTGTTTGTTGATGTAATACATCACAGTGGTAGTGTTTCCTTCCAGTTTGTTGATGTAATACATGACAGTGGTAGTGTTTCCTTCCAGTTTATTGATGTAATACATCACAGTGGTAGTGTTTCCTTCCTGCTTGTTGATGTAATACATCACAGTGGTAGTGTTTCTTTCCTGTTTGTTGATGTAATAGATCACAGTGGTAGTGTTTCCTTCCTGTTTGTTGATGTAATACATCACAGTGGTAGTGTTCCTTCCTGTTTGGTGATGTAATACATCACAGTGGTAGTGTTTCCTTCCTGTTTGTTGATGTACTGCATCACAGTGGTAGTGTCTCCTTCCTGTTTGTTGATGTAATACATGACAGTGGTAGTGTTTCCTTCCTGTTTGTTGATGTAGTACATCACAGTGTTAGTGTTTCCTTCATGTTTGTTGATGTAATACATCACAGTGGTAGTATTTCCTTCCTGTTTGTTGATTTAATACATCACAGTGGTAGTGTTTCTTTCCTGTTTGTTGATGTAATACATCACAGTGGTAGTGTTTCCTTCCTGTTTGTTGATGTAATACATCACAGTGGTAGTGTTTCCTTCCATTTTGTTGATGTAATACATCACAGTGGTAGTGTTTCCTTCCTGTTTGTTGATGTAATACATCACAGTGGTAGTGTTTCTTTCCTGTTTGTTGATGTAATAGATCACAGTGGTAGTGTTTCCCTCCTGTTTGTTGATGTAATACATCACAGTGGTAGTGTTCCTTCCTGTTTGGTGATGTAATACATCACAGTGGTAGTGTTTCCTTCCTGTTTGTTGATGTACTGCATCACAGTGGTAGTGTTTCCTTCCTTTTTGTTGATGTAATACATGACAGTGGTAGTGTTTCCTTCCTGTTTGTTGATGTAGTACATCACAGTGTTAGTGTTTCCTTCATGTTTGTTGATGTAATACATCACAGTGGTAGTATTTCCTTCCTGTTTGTTGATTTAATACATCACAGTGGTAGTGTTTCTTTCCTGTTTGTTGATGTAATACATCACAGTGGTAGTGTTTCCTTCCTGTTTGTTGATGTAATACATCACAGTGGTAGTGTTTCCTTCCTGTTTGTTGATGTACTGCATCACAGTGGTAGTGTTTAATTCCTGTTTGTTGATGTAATACATCACAGTGGTAGTGTTTCCTTCCTGTTTGTTGATGTAATACATCACAGTGGTAGTGTTTCCTTCCTGTTTGTTGATGTAATACATCACAGTGGTAGTGTTTCCTTCCTGTTTGTTGATGTAATACATGACAGTGGTAGTGTTTCCTTCCTGTTTGTTGATGTACTGCATCACAGTGGTAGTGTTTCCTTCCTGTTTGTTGATGTAATACATCACAGTGGTAGTGTTTCCTTCATGTTTGTTGATGTACTGCATCACAGTGGTAGTGTTTCCTTCCTGTTTGTTGATGTAATACATCACAGTGGTAGTGTTCATTTTAGCAGGTCTGTGTAGCACAAAGTATCTCACAGTGAGTGACTCATATTTAATTAACAGCCACTTAATGAAGAAGGTGGCTGAGGTGGGAGACAAGTAAAGAGGTTAAGCCTGCTTGCTGCACATGGGGAGAGGGCAGAGGATATGTGTCACAGGGGCACACAGGGGCTGTAAATGAGTCCCAGAGGAGATTGGGGACAGCAGTGCATATTTGCACAAAGCTTCCTCTCTTAAGTCGGTGACATCCTCCTTTGCCAAGTCCACTGCATACTTATCCCTCAAGCCTTGCCAGGTTATATTACTACAAAAATTGAAGACTATCAGAATAAGCAGAAAGTCCGTGAAGGCCACCCTGGCTATAAGATGCTGCCACTTATTGCTGTGAATGCTGAACGCTGGGGAATTATTTCATCAGCCCCACAGGAATGAATGCTGGGAAGGCTGTTAGGGTTGCAGGTCAATGGGTAGAGGAGAATATACTAAGACTGAATCTGCAACAAAAATGTAAGTGGTACAGTGCAATCATTCAGTGGTAGGTTACATATGTTCTTACACAATTTCAATAGAAGTGAAACTCCACTTAAGTTAGTTACAAGTCCAAATCAGTTAATTTAAAAGAAAAATGTCAAACACAAGAAACATGACAAGAGCACAGGCTGTGAAATCTGATATAACCAGTGGAGTATGACAAAGTAGATATGTCACTGGTGCATGAATGAAAGGATAATGTGTAATTATTTTGTGGAACAAAGTCAAAGTCACGTCACATAACTAAATCAATTATACTTGTTTGTGCAAAACTACATAGATATTCTCTCAGCAGATCAGACTATTTGCAGAATGCTCTTTTTTTTTTCTGGCTTCCTAAAATATCCCATCTTCCATGAAGGATAAAGAAGAATAAATAACATCAGGTATAACTATTCCAAATAAATTCAAGACAGAATATCAACAGAACATTTCATCTTAGTGAATTATGAACTATTTCATACAGTGTATTGCAATTAGGAATGTAAGCGTAACAATTTTATTAAACAAAATAACTTACTATAACCTAGTATATTTAAAGGTATATATGTATATATATATATATATATATATATATATATATATATATATATATATATATATATATATATATATCCCCTTATTTCATATAAACTGAATGAATCAGTGAATCTCTTTCTAGCTATACTGAATTGATTACACTCACAATATCAGATGCAAACATCAACAGCTTTTTTTCCAGAGGGTCAGGCTTCCATACACCCCATACACCTCTAAGTGAACTTAATCTGAGATTTACAACAGTAAGAATAAGGGGAAACTTCCTTGTCCCACTGTTTTGTAGTCTTACGCTAAAACTAATAGTTTAATAGGCTATCTATAAAAAGAGCATTCAAAGAGGCTGTGACGAATAAGGAAAAGGTGATGGAGTCCTACCCATTAACCCCCCCAACTGGAATAGGGAGCTGTTCGTTGTTACAGGGAAAATACTAACTAGTAACCCTGTCAATGAGAATAACACGGGTTTGTCAGGACTGAAGATACTAACTAGTAACCCTGTCAATGAGAATAACATGGGTTTGTCAGGACTGAAGATACTAACTAGTAACCCTGTCAATGAGAATAACATGGGTTTGTCAGGAATGAAGATACTAACTAGTAACCCTGTCAATGAGAATAACATGGGTTTGTCAGGACTGAAGATACTAACAAGTAACCCTGTCAATGAGAATAACACGGGTTTGTAAGGACTGAAGATACTAACTAGTAACCCTGTCAATGAGAATAACATGGGTTTGTCAGGACTGAAGATACTAACTAGTAACCCTGTCAATGAGAATAACATGGGTTTGTCAGGACTGAAGATACTAACTAGTAACCCTGTCAATGAGAATAACATGGGTTTGTCAGGACTGAAGATACTAACAAGTAACCCTGTCAATGAGAATAACATGGGTTTGTCAGGACTGAAGATACTAACTAGTAACCCGGTCAATGAGAATAACATGGGTTTGTCAGGACTGAAGATACTAACAAGTAACCCTGTCAATGAGAATAACATGGGTTTGTCAGGACTGACCTTCAGTGATGAAACTACCGAGAAAAACTTCGACATGTTACCTTCCAGCTACAAGGTGTCTGTGAAGACTGAACATGATCCCAAACCCACTCATTATCTGGTTAACGTCCAGCTACAAGGTGTCTGTGAAGACTGAACATGATCCCAAACCCACTCATTATCTGGTTACCTTCCAGCTACAAGGTGTCTGTGAAGACTGAACATGATCCCAAACTCACTCATTATCTGGTTAACTTCCAGCTACAAGGTGTCTGTGAAGACTGAACATGATCCCAAACCCTCTCATTATCTGGATAACTTCCAGCTACAAGGTGTCTGTGAAGACAGAACATGATCCCAAACCCACTCATTATCTGGTTACCTTCCAGCTACAAGGTGTCTGTGAAGACAGAACATGATCCCAAACCCACTCATTATCTGGTTACCTTCCAGCTACAAGGTGTCTGTGAAGACAGAACATGATCCCAAACCCACTCATTATCTGGTTACCTTCGAGCTACAAGATGTCTGTGAAGATAGAACATGATCCCAAACCCACTCATTATCTGGTTACGTTCCAGCTACAAGGTGTCTGTGAAGACAGAACATGATCCCAAACCCACTCATTATCTGGTTAACTTCTAGCTACAAGGTGTCTGTGAAGACAGAACATGATCCCAAACCCACTCATTATCTGGTTAACTTCCAGCTACAAGGTGTCTGTGAAGACAGAACATGATCCCAAACCCACTCATTATCTGGTTACCTTCCAGCTACAAGGTGTCTGTGAAGACAGAACATGATCCCAAACCCACTCATTATCTGGTTACCTTCCAGCTACAAGGTGTCTGTGAAGACAGAACATGATCCCAAACCCACTCATCATCTGGTTACCTTCCAGCTACAAGGTGTCTGTGAAGACAGAACATGATCCCAAACCCACTCATTATCTGGTTACCTTCCAGCTACAAGGTGTCTGTGAAGACAGAATATGATCCCAAACCCACTCATTATCTGGTTAACTTCCAGCTACAAGGTGTCTGTGAAGACAGAACATGATCCCAAACCCACTCATTATCTGGTTACCTTCCAGCTACAAGGTGTCTGTGAAGAGAGAAAATGATCCCAAACCCACTCATTATCTGGTTACCTTCCAGCTACAAGGTGTCTGTGAAGACAGAACATGATCCCAAACCCACTCATTATCTGGTTACATTCCAGCTACAAGGTGTCTGTGAAGACAGAACATGATCCCAAACCCACTCATTATCTGGTTAACTTCCAGCTACAAGGTGTCTGTGAAGACAGAACATGATCCCAAACCCACTCATTATCTGGTTAACTTCTAGCTACAAGGTGTCTGTGAAGACAGAACATGATCCCAAACCCACTCATTATCTGGTTACCTTCCAGCTACAAGGTGTCTGTGAAGACAGAACATGATGCCAAACCCACTCATTATCTGGTTACCTTCCAGCTACAAGGTGTCTGTGAAGACAGAACACGATCCCAAACCCACTCATTATCTGGTTACCTTCCAGCTACAAGGTGTCTGTGAAGACAGAACATGATCCCAAACCCACTCATTATCTGGTTACCTTCCAGCTACAAGGTGTCTGTGAAGACAGAACATGATCCCAAACCCACTCATTATCTGGTTACCTTCCAGCTACAAGGTGTCTGTGAAGACAGAACATGATCCCAAACCCACTCATTATCTGGTTACCTTCCAGCTACAAGGTGTCTCTGAAGAAAGAACATGATCCCAAACCCACTCATTATCTGGTTACCTTCCAGCTACAAGGTGTCTCTGAAGACCGAACATGATCCCAAACCCACTCATTATCTGGTTACCTTCCAGCTACAAGGTGTCTGTGAAGACAGAACATGATCCCAAACCCACTCATTATCTGGTTACCTTCCAGCTACAAGGTGTCTGTGAAGACAGAACATGATCCCAAACCCACTCATTATCTGGTTAACTTCTAGCTACAAGGTGTCTGTGAAGACAGAACATGATCCCAAACCCACTCATTATCTGGTTAACTTCTAGCTACAAGGTGTCTGTGAAGACAGAACATGATCCCAAACCCACTCATTATCTGGTTAACTTCCAGCTACAAGGTGTCTGTGAAGACAGAACATGATCCCAAACCCACTCATTATCTGGTTACCTTTCAGCTACAAGGTGTCTGTGAAGACAGAACATGATCCCAAACCCACTCATTATCTGGTTACCTTCCAGCTACAAGGTGTCTGTGAAGACAGAACATGATCCCAAACCCACTCATTATCTGGTTACCTTCCAGCTACAAGGTGTCTGTGAAGACAGAACATGATCCCAAACCCACTCATTATCTGGTTACCTTCCAGCTACAAGGTGTCTGTGAAGACAGAACATGATCCCAAACCCACTCATTATCTGGTTACCTTCCAGCTACAAGGTGTCTGTGAAGACAGAACATGATCCCAAACCCACTCATTATCTGGTTACCTTCCAGCTACAAAGTGTCTGTGAAGACAGAACATGATCCCAAACCCACTCATTATCTGGTTACCTTCCAGCTACAAGGTGTCTGTAAAGACAGAACATGATCCCAAACCCACTCATTATCTGGTTACCTTCTAGCTACAAGGTGTCTGTGAAGACAGAACATGATCCCAAACCCACTCATTATCTGGTTACCTTCCAGCTACAAGGTGTCTGGGAAGACAGAACATGATCCCAAACCCACTCATTATCTGGTTACCTTCCAGCTACAAGGTGTCTGTAAAGACAGAACATGATCCCAAACCCACTCATTATCTGGTTACCTTCCAGCTACAAAGTGTCTGTGAAGACAGAACATGATCCCATACCCACTCATTATCTGGTTACCTTCCAGCTACAAGGTGTCTGTGAAGACAGAACATGATCCCAAACCCACTCATTATCTGGTTAACTTCTTGCTACAAGGTGTCTGTGAAGACAGAACATGATCCCAAACCCACTCATTATCTGTTTAACTTCCAGCTACAAGGTGTCTGTGAAGACAGAACATGATCCCAAACCCACTCATTATCTGGTTACCTTCCAGCTACAAGGTGTCTGTGAAGACAGAACATGATCCCAAACCCACTCATTATCTGGTTACCTTCCAGCTACAAGGTGTCTGTGAAGACAGAACATGATCCCAAACCCACTCATTATCTGGTTACCTTCCAGCTACAAGGTGTCTGTGAAGACAGAACATGATCCCAAACCCACTCATTATCTGGTTACCTTCCAGCTACAAGGTGTCTGTGAAGACAGAACATGATCCCAAACCCACTCATTATTTGGTTACCTTCCAGCTACAAGGTGTCTGTGAAGACAGAACATGATCCCAAACCCACTCATTATCTGGTTAACTTCTAGCTACAAGGTGTCTGTGAAGACAGAACATGATCCCAAACCCACTCATTATCTGGTTACCTTCCAGCTACAAGGTGTCTGTAAAGACAGAACATGATCCCAAACCCACTCATTATCTGGTTACCTTCCAGCTACAAGGTGTCTGTGAAGACAGAACATGATCCCAAACCCACTCATTATCTGGTTAACTTCTAGCTACAAGGTGTCTGTGAAGACAGAACATGATCCCAAACCCACTCATTATCTGGTTAACTTCCAGCTACAAGGTGTCTGTGAAGACAGAACATGATCCCAAACCCACTCATTATCTGGTTACCTTCCAGCTACAAGGTGTCTGTGAAGACAGAACATGATCCCAAACCTACTCATTATCTGGTTACCTTCCAGCTACAAGGTGTCTGTGAAGACAGAACATGATCCCAAACCCACTCATTATCTGGTTACCTTCCAGCTACAAGGTGTCTGTGAAGACAGAACATGATCCCAAACCCACTCATTATCTGGGTACCTTCCAGCTACAAGGTGTCTGTGAAGACAGAACATGATCCCAAACCCACTCATTATCTGGTTACCTTCCAGCTACAAGGTGTCTGTGAAGACAGAACATGATCCCAAACCCACTCATTATCTGGTTACCTTCCAGCTACAAGGTGTCTGTGAAGACAGAACATGATCCCAAACCCACTAATTATCTGGTTACCTTCCAGCTACAAGGTGTCTGTGAAGACAGAACATGATCCCAAACCCACTCATTATCTGGTTACCTTCCAGCTACAAGGTGTCTGTGAAGACAGAACATGATCGCAAACCCACTCATTATCTGGTTAACTTCCAGCTACAAGGTGTCTGTAAAGACAGAACATGATCCCAAACCCACTCATTATCTGGTTACCTTCCAGCTACAAAGTGTCTGTGAAGACAGAACATGATCCCAAACCCACGCATTATCTGGTTACCTTCCAGCTACAAGGTGTCTGTAAAGACAGAACATGATCCCAAACCCACTCATTATCTGGTTACCTTCTAGCTACAAGGTGTCTGTGAAGACAGAACATGATCCCAAATCCACTCATTATCTGGTTACCTTCCAGCTACAAGGTGTCTGTGAAGACAGAACATGATCCCAAACCCACTCATTATCTGGTTACCTTCCAGCTACAAGGTGTCTGTGAAGACAGAACATGATCCCAAACCCACTCATTATCTGGTTACATACCAGCTACAAGGTGTCTGTGAAGACAGAACATGATCCCAAACCCACTCATTATCTGGTTACCTTCCAGCTACAAGGTGTCTGTGAAGACAGAACATGATCCCAAACCCACTCATTATCTGGTTACCTTCCAGCTACAAGGTGTCTGTGAAGACAGAACATGATCCCAAACCCACTCATTATCTGGTTACCTTCCAGCTACAAGGTGTCTGTGAAGACAGAACATGATCCCAAACCCACTCATTATCTGGTTACCTTCCAGCTACAAGGTGTCTGTGAAGACAGAACATGATCCCAAACCCACTCATTATCTGGTTACCTTCCAGCTACAAGGTGTCTGTGAAGATAGAGCATGATCCCAAACCCACTCATTATCTGGTTACCTTCCAGCTACAAGGTGTCTGTGAAGACAGAACATGATCCCAAACCCACTCATTATCTGTTTAACGTTTAGCTACAAGGTGTCTGTGAAGACAGAACATGATCCCAAACCCACTCATTATCTGGTTAACTTCCAGCTACAAGGTGTCTGTGAAGACAGAACATGATCCCAAACCCACTCATTATCTGGTTACCTTCCAGCTACAAGGTGTCTGTGAAGACAGAACATGATCCCAAACCCACTCATTATCTGGTTACCTTCCAGCTACAAGGTGTCTGTGAAGACAGAACATGATCCCAAACCCACTCATTATCTGGTTACCTTCCAGCTACAAGGTGTCTGTAAAGACAGAACATGATCCCAAACCCACTCATTATCTGGTTACCTTCCAGCTACAAAGTGTCTGTGAAGACAGAACATGATCCCATACCCACTCATTATCTGGTTACCTTCCAGCTACAAGGTGTCTGTGAAGACTGAACATGATCCCAAACCCACTCATTATCTGGTTAACTTCTTGCTACAAGGTGTCTGTGAAGACAGAACATGATCCCAAACCCACTCATTATCTGTTTAACTTCCAGCTACAAGGTGTCTGTGAAGACAGAACATGATCCCAAACCCACTCATTATCTGGTTACCTTCCAGCTACAAGGTGTCTGTGAAGACAGAACATGATCCCAAACCCACTCATTATCTGGTTACCTTCCAGCTACAAGGTGTCTGTGAAGACAGAACATGATCCCAAACCCACTCATTATCTGGTTACCTTCCAGCTACAAGGTGTCTGTGAAGACAGAACATGATCCCAAACCCACTCATTATCTGGTTACCTTCCAGCTACAAGGTGTCTGTGAAGACAGAACATGATCCCAAACCCACTCATTATCTGGTTACCTTCCAGCTACAAGGTGTCTGTGAAGACAGAACATGATCCCAAACCCACTCATTATCTGGTTACCTTCCAGCTACAAGGTGTCTGTGAAGACAGAACATGATCCCAAACCCACTCATTATCTGGTTACCTTCCAGCTACAAGGTGTCTGTGAAGACAGAACATGATCCCAAACCCACTCATCATCTGGTTACCTTCCAGCTACAAGGTGTCTGTGAAGACAGAACATGATCCCAAACCCACTCATTATCTGGTTACCTTCCAGCTACAAGGTGTCTGTGAAGACAGAATATGATCCCAAACCCACTCATTATCTGGTTAACTTCCAGCTACAAGGTGTCTGTGAAGACAGAACATGATCCCAAACCCACTCATTATCTGGTTACCTTCCAGCTACAAGGTGTCTGTGAAGACAGAAAATGATCCCAAACCCACTCATTATCTGGTTACCTTCCAGCTACAAGGTGTCTGTGAAGACAGAACATGATCCCAAACCCACTCATTATCTGGTTACCTTCCAGCTACAAGGTGTCTGTGAAGACAGAACATGATCCCAAACCCACTCATTATCTGGTTAACTTCCAGCTACAAGGTGTCTGTGAAGACAGAACATGATCCCAAACCCACTCATTATCTGGTTAACTTCTAGCTACAAGGTGTCTGTGAAGACAGAACATGATCCCAAACCCACTCATTATCTGGTTACCTTCCAGCTACAAGGTGTCTGTGAAGACAGAACATGATCCCAAACCCACTCATTATCTGGTTACCTTCCAGCTACAAGGTGTCTGTGAAGACAGAACATGATCCCAAACCCACTCATTATCTGGTTACCTTCCAGCTACAAGGTGTCTGTGAAGACAGAACATGATCCCAAACCCACTCATTATCTGGTTACCTTCCAGCTACAAGGTGTCTGTGAAGACAGAACATGATCCCAAACCCACTCATTATCTGGTTACCTTCCAGCTACAAGGTGTCTGTGAAGACAGAACATGATCCCAAACCCACTCATTATCTGGTTACCTTCCAGCTACAAGGTGTCTCTGAAGAAAGAACATGATCCCAAACCCACTCATTATCTGGTTACCTTCCAGCTACAAGGTGTCTCTGAAGACCGAACATGATCCCAAACCCACTCATTATCTGGTTACCTTCCAGCTACAAGGTGTCTGTGAAGACAGAACATGATCCCAAACCCACTCATTATCTGGTTACCTTCCAGCTACAAGGTGTCTGTGAAGACAGAACATGATCCCAAACCCACTCATTATCTGGTTAACTTCTAGCTACAAGGTGTCTGTGAAGACAGAACATGATCCCAAACCCACTCATTATCTGGTTAACTTCCAGCTACAAGGTGTCTGTGAAGACAGAACATGATCCCAAACCCACTCATTATCTGGTTACCTTTCAGCTACAAGGTGTCTGTGAAGACAGAACATGATCCCAAACCCACTCATTATCTGGTTACCTTCCAGCTACAAGGTGTCTGTGAAGACAGAACATGATCCCAAACCCACTCATTATCTGGTTACCTTCCAGCTACAAGGTGTCTGTGAAGACAGAACATGATCCCAAACCCACTCATTATCTGGTTACCTTCCAGCTACAAGGTGTCTGTGAAGACAGAACATGATCCCAAACCCACTCATTATCTGGTTACCTTCCAGCTACAAGGTGTCTGTGAAGACAGAACATGATCCCAAACCCACTCATTATCTGGTTACCTTCCAGCTACAAGGTGTCTGTGAAGACAGAACATGATCCCAAACCCACTCATTATCTGGTTACCTTCCAGCTACAAAGTGTCTGTGAAGACAGAACATGATCCCAAACCCACTCATTATCTGGTTACCTTCCAGCTACAAGGTGTCTGTAAAGACAGAACATGATCCCAAACCCACTCATTATCTGGTTACCTTCTAGCTACAAGGTGTCTGTGAAGACAGAACATTATCCCAAATCCACTCATTATCTGGTTACCTTCCAGCTACAAGGTGTCTGTGAAGACAGAACATGATCCTAAACCCACTCATTATCTGTTTACCTTCCAGCTACAAGGTGTCTGTGAAGACAGAACATGATCCCAAACCCACTCATTATCTGGTTACCTTCCAGCTACAAGGTGTCTGTGAAGACAGAGCATGATCCCAAACCCACTCATTATCTGGTTACCTTCCAGCTACAAGGTGTCTGTGAAGACAGAGCATGATCCCAAACCCACTCATTATCTGGTTACCTTCCAGCTACAAGGTGTCTGTGAAGACAGAACATGATCCCAAACCCACTCATTATCTGGTTACCTTCCAGCTACAAGGTGTCTGTGAAGACAGAGCATGATCCCAAACCCACTCATTATCTGGTTACCTTCCAGCTACAAGGTGTCTGTGAAGACAGAACATGATCCCAAACCCACTCATTATCTGTTTGACTTCTAGCTACAAGGTGTCTGTGAAGACAGAACATGATCCCAAACCCACTCATTATCTGGTTAACTTCCAGCTACAAGGTGTCTGTGAAGACAGAACATGATCCCAAACCCACTCATTATCTGGTTACCTTCCAGCTACAAGGTGTCTGTGAAGACAGAACATGATCCCAAACCCACTCATTATCTGGTTACCTTCCAGCTACACGGTGTCTGGGAAGACAGAACATGATCCCAAACCCACTCATTATCTGGTTACCTTCCAGCTACAAGGTGTCTGTAAAGACAGAACATGATCCCAAACCCACTCATTATCTGGTTACCTTCCAGCTACAAAGTGTCTGTGAAGACAGAACATGATCCCATACCCACTCTTTATCTGGTTACCTTCCAGCTACAAGGTGTCTGTGAAGACAGAACATGATCCCAAACCCACTCATTATCTGGTTAACTTCTTGCTACAAGGTGTCTGTGAAGACAGAACATGATCCCAAACCCACTCATTATCTGTTTAACTTCCAGCTACAAGGTGTCTGTGAAGACAGAACATGATCCCAAACCCACTCATTATCTGGTTACCTTCCAGCTACAAGGTGTCTGTGAAGACAGAACATGATCCCAAACCCACTCATTATCTGGTTACCTTCCAGCTACAAGGTGTCTGTGAAGACAGAACATGATCCCAAACCCACTCATTATCTGGTTACCTTCCAGCTACAAGGTGTCTGTGAAGACAGAACATGATCCCAAACCCACTCATTATCTGGTTACCTTCCAGCTACAAGGTGTCTGTGAAGACAGAACATGATCCCAAACCCACTCATTATTTGGTTACCTTCCAGCTACAAGGTGTCTGTGAAGACAGAACATGATCCCAAACCCACTCATTATCTGGTTAACTTCTAGCTACAAGGTGTCTGTGAAGACAGAACATGATCCCAAACCCACTCATTATCTGGTTACCTTCCAGCTACAAGGTGTCTGTAAAGACAGAACATGATCCCAAACCCACTCATTATCTGGTTACCTTCCAGCTACAAGGTGTCTGTGAAGACAGAACATGATCCCAAACCCACTCATTATCTGGTTAACTTCTAGCTACAAGGTGTCTGTGAAGACAGAACATGATCCCAAACCCACTCATTATCTGGTTAACTTCCAGCTACAAGGTGTCTGTGAAGACAGAACATGATCCCAAACCCACTCATTATCTGGTTACCTTCCAGCTACAAGGTGTCTGTGAAGACAGAACATGATCCCAAACCTACTCATTATCTGGTTACCTTCCAGCTACAAGGTGTCTGTGAAGACAGAACATGATCCCAAACCCACTCATTATCTGGTTACCTTCCAGCTACAAGGTGTCTGTGAAGACAGAACATGATCCCAAACCCACTCATTATCTGGTTACCTTCCAGCTACAAGGTGTCTGTGAAGACAGAACATGATCCCAAACCCACTCATTATCTGGTTACCTTCCAGCTACAAGGTGTCTGTGAAGACAGAACATGATCCCAAACCCACTCATTATCTGGTTACCTTCCAGCTACAAGGTGTCTGTGAAGACAGAACATGATCCCAAACCCACTCATTATCTGGTTACCTTCCAGCTACAAGGTGTCTGTGAAGACAGAACATGATCCCAAACCCACTCATTATCTGGTTACCTTCCAGCTACAAGGTGTCTGTGAAGACAGAACATGATCGCAAACCCACTCATTATCTGGTTAACTTCCAGCTACAAGGTGTCTGTAAAGACAGAACATGATCCCAAACCCACTCATTATCTGGTTACCTTCCAGCTACAAAGTGTCTGTGAAGACAGAACATGATCCCAAACCCACGCATTATCTGGTTACCTTCCAGCTACAAGGTGTCTGTAAAGACAGAACATGATCCCAAACCCACTCATTATCTGGTTACCTTCTAGCTACAAGGTGTCTGTGAAGACAGAACATGATCCCAAATCCACTCATTATCTGGTTACCTTCCAGCTACAAGGTGTCTGTGAAGACAGAACATGATCCCAAACCCACTCATTATCTGGTTACCTTCCAGCTACAAGGTGTCTGTGAAGACAGAACATGATCCCAAACCCACTCATTATCTGGTTACCTTCCAGCTACAAGGTGTCTGTGAAGACAGAACATGATCCCAAACCCACTCATCATCTGGTTACCTTCCAGCTACAAGGTGTCTGTGAAGACAGAACATGATCCCAAACCCACTCATTATCTGGTTACCTTCCAGCTACAAGGTGTCTGTGAAGACAGAATATGATCCCAAACCCACTCATTATCTGGTTAACTTCCAGCTACAAGGTGTCTGTGAAGACAGAACATGATCCCAAACCCACTCATTATCTGGTTACCTTCCAGCTACAAGGTGTCTGTGAAGACAGAAAATGATCCCAAACCCACTCATTATCTGGTTACCTTCCAGCTACAAGGTGTCTGTGAAGACAGAACATGATCCCAAACCCACTCATTATCTGGTTACCTTCCAGCTACAAGGTGTCTGTGAAGACAGAACATGATCCCAAACCCACTCATTATCTGGTTAACTTCCAGCTACAAGGTGTCTGTGAAGACAGAACATGATCCCAAACCCACTCATTATCTGGTTACCTTCCAGCTACAAGGTGTCTGTGAAGACAGAACATGATCCCAAACCCACTCATTATCTGGTTACCTTCCAGCTACAAGGTGTCTGTGAAGACAGAACATGATCCCAAACCCACTCATTATCTGGTTACCTTCCAGCTACAAGGTGTCTGTGAAGACAGAACATGATCCCAAACCCACTCATTATCTGGTTACCTTCCAGCTACAAGGTGTCTGTGAAGACAGAACATGATCCCAAACCCACTCATTATCTGGTTACCTTCCAGCTACAAGGTGTCTGTGAAGACAGAACATGATCCCAAACCCACTCATTATCTGGTTACCTTCCAGCTACAAGGTGTCTCTGAAGAAAGAACATGATCCCAAACCCACTCATTATCTGGTTACCTTCCAGCTACAAGGTGTCTCTGAAGACCGAACATGATCCCAAACCCACTCATTATCTGGTTACCTTCCAGCTACAAGGTGTCTGTGAAGACAGAACATGATCCCAAACCCACTCATTATCTGGTTACCTTCCAGCTACAAGGTGTCTGTGAAGACAGAACATGATCCCAAACCCACTCATTATCTGGTTAACTTCTAGCTACAATGTGTCTGTGAAGACAGAACATGATCCCAAACCCACTCATTATCTGGTTAACTTCCAGCTACAAGGTGTCTGTGAAGACAGAACATGATCCCAAACCCACTCATTATCTGGTTACCTTTCAGCTACAAGGTGTCTGTGAAGACAGAACATGATCCCAAACCCACTCATTATCTGGTTACCTTCCAGCTACAAGGTGTCTGTGAAGACAGAACATGATCCCAAACCCACTCATTATCTGGTTACCTTCCAGCTACAAGGGGTCTGTGAAGACAGAACATGATCCCAAACCCACTCATTATCTGGTTACCTTCCAGCTACAAGGTGTCTGTGAAGACAGAACACGATCCCAAACCCACTCATTATCTGGTTACCTTCCAGCTACAAGGTGTCTGTGAAGACAGAACACGATCCCAAACCCACTCATTATCTGGTTACCTTCCAGCTACAAGGTGTCTGTGAAGACAGAACATGATCCCAAACCCACTCATTATCTGGTTACCTTCCAGCTACAAAGTGTCTGTGAAGACAGAACATGATCCCAAACCCACTCATTATCTGGTTACCTTCCAGCTACAAGGTGTCTGTAAAGACAGAACATGATCCCAAACCCACTCATTATCTGGTTACCTTCTAGCTACAAGGTGTCTGTGAAGACAGAACATTATCCCAAATCCACTCATTATCTGGTTACCTTCCAGCTACAAGGTGTCTGTGAAGACAGAACATGATCCTAAACCCACTCATTATCTGGTTACCTTCCAGCTACAAGGTGTCTGTGAAGACAGAACATGATCCCAAACCCACTCATTATCTGGTTACCTTCCAGCTACAAGGTGTCTGTGAAGACAGAGCATGATCCCAAACCCACTCATTATCTGGTTACCTTCCAGCTACAAGGTGTCTGTGAAGACAGAGCATGATCCCAAACCCACTCATTATCTGGTTACCTTCCAGCTACAAGGTGTCTGTGAAGACAGAACATGATCCCAAACCCACTCATTATCTGGTTACCTTCCAGCTACAAGGTGTCTGTGAAGACAGAGCATGATCCCAAACCCACTCATTATCTGGTTACCTTCCAGCTACAAGGTGTCTGTGAAGACAGAACATGATCCCAAACCCACTCATTATCTGTTTGACTTCTAGCTACAAGGTGTCTGTGAAGACAGAACATGATCCCAAACCCACTCATTATCTGGTTAACTTCCAGCTACAAGGTGTCTGTGAAGACAGAACATGATCCCAAACCCACTCATTATCTGGTTACCTTCCAGCTACAAGGTGTCTGTGAAGACAGAACATGATCCCAAACCCACTCATTATCTGGTTACCTTCCAGCTACAAGGTGTCTGGGAAGACAGAACATGATCCCAAACCCACTCATTATCTGGTTACCTTCCAGCTACAAGGTGTCTGTAAAGACAGAACATGATCCCAAACCCACTCATTATCTGGTTACCTTCCAGCTACAAAGTGTCTGTGAAGACAGAACATGATCCCATACCCACTCATTATCTGGTTACCTTCCAGCTACAAGGTGTCTGTGAAGACAGAACATGATCCCAAACCCACTCATTATCTGGTTAACTTCTTGCTACAAGGTGTCTGTGAAGACAGAACATGATCCCAAACCCACTCATTATCTGTTTAACTTCCAGCTACAAGGTGTCTGTGAAGACAGAACATGATCCCAAACCCACTCATTATCTGGTTACCTTCCAGCTACAAGGTGTCTGTGAAGACAGAACATGATCCCAAACCCACTCATTATCTGGTTACCTTCCAGCTACAAGGTGTCTGTGAAGACAGAACATGATCCCAAACCCACTCATTATCTGGTTACCTTCCAGCTACAAGGTGTCTGTGAAGACAGAACATGATCCCAAACCCACTCATTATCTGGTTACCTTCCAGCTACAAGGTGTCTGTGAAGACAGAACATGATCCCAAACCCACTCATTATCTGGTTACCTTCCAGCTACAAGGTGTCTGTGAAGACAGAACATGATCCCAAACCCACTCATTATCTGGTTACCTTCCAGCTACAAGGTGTCTGTGAAGACAGAACATGATCCCAAACCCACTCATTATTTGGTTACCTTCCAGCTACAAGGTGTCTGTGAAGACAGAACATGATCCCAAACCCACTCATTATCTGGTTAACTTCTAGCTACAAGGTGTCTGTGAAGACAGAACATGATCCCAAACCCACTCATTATCTGGTTACCTTCCAGCTACAAGGTGTCTGTAAAGACAGAACATGATCCCAAACCCACTCATTATCTGGTTACCTTCCAGCTACAAGGTGTCTGTGAAGACAGAACATGATCCCAAACCCACTCATTATCTGGTTAACTTCTAGCTACAAGGTGTCTGTGAAGACAGAACATGATCCCAAACCCACTCATTATCTGGTTAACTTCCAGCTACAAGGTGTCTGTGAAGACAGAACATGATCCCAAACCCACTCATTATCTGGTTACCTTCCAGCTACAAGGTGTCTGTGAAGACAGAACATGATCCCAAACCTACTCATTATCTGGTTACCTTCCAGCTACAAGGTGTCTGTGAAGACAGAACATGATCCCAAACCCACTCATTATTTGGTTACCTTCCAGCTACAAGGTGTCTGTGAAGACAGAACATGATCCCAAACCCACTCATTATCTGGTTACCTTCCAGCTACAAGGTGTCTGTGAAGACCGAACATGATCCCAAACCCACTCATTATCTGGTTACCTTCCAGCTACAAGGTGTCTGTGAAGACAGAACATGATCCCAAACCCACTCATTATCTGGTTACCTTCCAGCTACAAGGTGTCTGTGAAGACAGAACATGATCCCAAACCCACTCATTATCTGGTTACCTTCCAGCTACAAGGTGTCTGTGAAGACAGAACATGATCGCAAACCCACTCATTATCTGGTTAACTTCCAGCTACAAGGTGTCTGTAAAGACAGAACATGATCCCAAACCCACTCATTATCTGGTTACCTTCCAGCTACAAAGTGTCTGTGAAGACAGAACATGATCCCAAACCCACGCATTATCTGGTTACCTTCCAGCTACAAGGTGTCTGTAAAGACAGAACATGATCCCAAACCCACTCATTATCTGGTTACCTTCTAGCTACAAGGTGTCTGTGAAGACAGAACATGATCCCAAATCCACTCATTATCTGGTTACCTTCCAGCTACAAGGTGTCTGTGAAGACAGAACATGATCCCAAACCCACTCATTATCTGGTTACCTTCCAGCTACAAGGTGTCTGTGAAGACAGAACATGATCCCAAACCCACTCATTATCTGGTTACCTTCCAGCTACAAGGTGTCTGTGAAGACAGAACATGATCCCAAACCCACTCATTATCTGGTTACCTTCCAGCTACAAGGTGTCTGTGAAGACAGAACATGATCCCAAACCCACTCATTATCTGGTTACCTTCCAGCTACAAGGTGTCTGTGAAGACAGAACATGATCCCAAACCCACTCATTATCTGGTTACCTTCCAGCTACAAGGTGTCTGTGAAGACAGAACATGATCCCAAACCCACTCATTATCTGGTTACCTTCCAGCTACAAGGTGTCTGTGAAGACAGAACATGATCCCAAACCCACTCATTATCTGGTTACCTTCCAGCTACAAGGTGTCTGTGAAGATAGAGCATGATCCCAAACCCACTCATTATCTGGTTACCTTCCAGCTACAAGGTGTCTGTGAAGACAGAACATGATCCCAAACCCACTCATTATCTGTTTAACGCTTAGCTACAAGGTGTCTGTGAAGACAGAACATGATCCCAAACCCACTCATTATCTGGTTAACTTCCAGCTACAAGGTGTCTGTGAAGACAGAACATGATCCCAAACCCACTCATTATCTGGTTACCTTCCAGCTACAAGGTGTCTGTGAAGACAGAACATGATCCCAAACCCACTCATTATCTGGTTACCTTCCAGCTACAAGGTGTCTGTGAAGACAGAACATGATCCCAAACCCACTCATTATCTGGTTACCTTCCAGCTACAAGGTGTCTGTAAAGACAGAACATGATCCCAAACCCACTCATTATCTGGTTACCTTCCAGCTACAAAGTGTCTGTGAAGACAGAACATGATCCCATACCCACTCATTATCTGGTTACCTTCCAGCTACAAGGTGTCTGTGAAGACTGAACATGATCCCAAACCCACTCATTATCTGGTTAACTTCTTGCTACAAGGTGTCTGTGAAGACAGAACATGATCCCAAACCCACTCATTATCTGTTTAACTTCCAGCTACAAGGTGTCTGTGAAGACAGAACATGATCCCAAACCCACTCATTATCTGGTTACCTTCCAGCTACAAGGTGTCTGTGAAGACAGAACATGATCCCAAACCCACTCATTATCTGGTTACCTTCCAGCTACAAGGTGTCTGTGAAGACAGAACATGATCCCAAACCCACTCATTATCTGGTTACCTTCCAGCTACAAGGTGTCTGTGAAGACAGAACATGATCCCAAACCCACTCATTATCTGGTTACCTTCCAGCTACAAGGTGTCTGTGAAGACAGAACATGATCCCAAACCCACTCATTATCTGGTTACCTTCCAGCTACAAGGTGTCTGTGGAGACAGAACATGATCCCAAACCCACTCATTATCTGGTTACCTTCCAGCTACAAGGTGTCTGTGAAGACAGAACATGATCCCAAACCCACTCATTATCTGGTTAACTTCTAGCTACAAGCTGTCTGTGAAGACAGAACATGATCCCAAACCCACTCATTATCTGGTTAACTTCTAGCTACAAGGTGTCTGTGAAGACAGAACATGATCCCAAACCCACTCATTTTCTGGTTAACTTCCAGCTACAAGGTGTCTGTGAAGACAGAACATGATCCCAAACCCACTCATTATCTGGTTACCTTCCAGCTACAAGGTGTCTGTGAAGACAGAACATGATCCCAAACCTACTCATTATCTGGTTACCTTCCAGCTACAAGGTGTCTGTGAAGACAGAACATGATCCCAAACCCACTCATTATGTGGTTACCTTCCAGCTACAAGGTGTCTGTGAAGACAGAACATGATCCCAAACCCACTCATTATCTGGTTACCTTCCAGCTACAAGGTGTCTGTGAAGACAGAACATGATCCCAAACCCACTCCTTATCTGGTTAACTTCTAGCTACACGGTGTCTGTGAAGACAGAACATGATCCCAAACCCACTCATTATCTGGTTATCTTCCAGCTACAAGGTGTCTGTGAAGACAGAACATGATCCCAAACCCACTCATTATCTGGTTAACTTCTAGCTACAAGGTTTCTGTAAAGACAGAACATGATCCCAAACCCACTCATTATCTGGTTACCTTCCAGCTACAAGCTGTCTGTGAAGACAGAACATGATCCCAAACCTACTCATTATCTGGTTACCTTCCAGCTACAAGGTGTCTGTGAAGACAGAACATGATCCCAAACCCACTCATTATCTGGTTAACTTCTAGCTACAAGGTTTCTGTAAAGACAGAACATGATCCCAAACCCACTCATTATCTAGTTAACTTCTAGCTACAAGGTGTCTGTGAAGACATAACATGATCCCAAACCCACTCATTATCTGAGATCTGGACATGCTTTCAGTTTTAGTAGTTACGGCCTCCAAGGAATTATCAAGATTGACAGCACTTATTTATAAAGATGATGAGAACAGCAGAGCCTTTCCCCAATGTTGTTGTTTCTTTGGTGCAGATAATTTAATCTCCAGGCAACCAAGAGAGATTGAAGATGTTTGAACAGCGTTTGTTTTATGGTATGATGGCACTAAATGCGTTATATACCTCACATCTCCTGACTTGATCCTCGACTGTCAGGTTAAACATAAATGAAATATTTGCCAAAGGGTGTGATTTTTTTGGCCAGACATACATTTATGAAGTAAGTCTTCGACCATGACGTAGGATACAGCTTTACCTCACAAGAGAGAAGTAATGAAGAGACGATTATGAAGGATTTGTTTTCTAAAACAGTGAAATTCAACACAAGACATTACCAGGAATAATTAACTGACTGATTATCAACTTTTCCCAAAAGCAAAAGAACAAACCATAAGATTAACTTAAGGCTGCTGTGTCAGTCTATCTTTCTCTGACACAGCCGAGAGAAGATCCCTAAAGGAATCAACAGGTAGACCTCAACGCAATGCTTCAAAATTTGGGCAAGGAACTCTGGTGATAAGCCAGAGGACAGTACTATAACTAGTTAATATGGTGATTCAGAAACAAACAAGAATGGCGTGATATAAATTATAACAAGACAGAACAGTATACAACATGCTGTGATGCATTTGTAGTACTTACTTGGCTTAGCTTAATCCAGCACTCCTCTACCTTATTTCCATTTTTGTTACATGAATCAAGCGCCTTTTGCAGAAGATCACGTCCCTTATCTCGCTTACCAAACATTAGGTAAATATATGCTTGCAAGTGGCACAACCTTGCATACGATGCAGGGCACGTGATGCATCTGTTCATTAAGTCTTTACAAAGCTGTGAAGTGAAAAATAAAGTTATTGTAAATGTAATAAATACTCAAATACTTACAATATGATAAATTAGTGGTAACTTCTTGATTCTGACAGATGTCCTGCAGTAGTCTGACAAAGTGGCTATAAAACAGCACCACTAAAGATTTCTGCTTTATCTTGGAGGACTCTGCTTATTGCAGAATATGATTTTACGTAGCTATAATAGCTTAATAACTTTGTGTACAATGTGCTTCAGAATGGAACAATTTTAACTTATTTCTCCCAAATGATGCAGAAGCCAGATACAGCCTGCATTGTCCTAGTTAGAGGTTTATTTTTTCAAGAAACAAAACGACTGCCAGCATTATTTTGAGTTTCCTTTCTCATGCTGTGTGTTCTAGCTGTAACCCTGATCTCAGGGAGTGGGAGAGATACCCAGGAGCACATCCGCGCAGATCTAATGAAGTACTTTGTGGCATTTATCAGAATACTGACCTTTCCAAACTTAATAATATCTGATGGTACCATTACTTTCGGATGGGCCTCAAATGGTTGTCCACTCAAGGCTTAACTTGGATATGGCTGATAAGTCAAGTTTTTGTTTTAAAAGAGTGAGACTTTTTTTCTGATATGGGATATAAGTTACAAAGGATACCTGGAAATATGGCACATGGGTCTTCTTTCCTGCAAATCATGTGATTATGTGAACCACAGTGCTGACGTACATGCCTGGCATTAAACACATTATGAACCAGCTGCTCTACATGGAGTAGAGAGTGGGGCTATGTCACATAGTGAATAACCTGTTCCAGAGTGGGGCTATGCCATGTAGTGAATAACCTGATTCAGAGTGGGGCTATGCCATGTAGTGAATAACATGTTTCAGAGTGGGGCTATGCCACATAGTGAATAACCTGTTTCAGACTGGGGCTATGCCACATAGTGAATAACCTGTTTCAGACTGGGGCTATGCCACGTAGTGAATAACCTGTTTCAGAATGGGGCTACGCCACCTAGTGAATAACCTGTTTCAGAGTGGGGCTATGCCATGTAGTGAATAACCTGATTCAGAGTGGGGCTATGCCATGTAGTGAATAACCTGATTCAGAGTGGGGCTATGCCATGTAGTGAATAACATGTTTCAGAGTGGGGCTATGCCACATAGTAAATAACCTGTTTCAGACTGGGGCTATGCCACATAGTGAATAACCTGTTTCAGACTGGGGCTATGCCACGTAGTGAATAACCTGTTTCAGAATGGGGCTACGCCACCTAGTGAATAACCTGTTTCAGAGTGGGGCTGTGCCACATACTGAATAACCTGTTTCAGAGTGGGGCTGTGCCATGTACTGAATAACCTGTTTCAGAGTGGGGCTGTGCCACGTAGTGAATAACCTGTTTCAGAGTGGGGCTGTGCCATGTACTGAATAACCTGTTTCAGAGTGGGGCTATGCCACGTAGTGAATAACCCATTTCTTGGACTGAGGCTTATTCTTTGAACTGTGGAAGATGGCACAATGTGAAAACAGGTTTTATTTAAATTTGTGGACATAGGCCCACGGAAAAAGCATATCTTAGTCACTTATTTCATTACTCTGTTTTACACTGACAATACTTAGCTGACTTTAGTGCTAAATGAGTGCTTACGACTCCATAACAAAATAATCAATATTATAACACTATAGTATCTATGCATTTTTTCAGGATAACCTCTTTATGACCTGTTAGGTTCTTCTTTCAAGAAAAACAAATTTGTGCACACTGTCATTCAGCAGAGATGATGACATCATTTTCTGTAGTACTTCTCACATTTCCTTGTGGCTACAAAGTGAGTTGCGTACTTGGAGGGGAAGGATTCATGTTGCAGATAAACTGCTTCTGTGAATATTCACCCCCCACACATCTATGCTGCCTCTGCTGAAGTTGTTGATGATACATATAATTATATTCTTGAACATAGCAGACAGCCACTGATTGACTTTACATACATAAAAAACCCAGTGATCAAATTACCTTACAAACCAAGACATCCACTACTCAAGGATCACACAGAACACTCAAACGGCACAACAAAAAACACATCTAACTAAGCATTTTATCCAAGAAGACAAGCCCCCTGCCCCCCATATGGTCATCTGAGCACCCACATTCCCTTCTATTTAAATATACTGACTGTGAGATCACACAAATATGAAGTTAAGGAAAGAACTGTTATCTATATAATAACAGTTTCTCCTTCGCCATGTCCACACGATTTCTATGTCTGCTATGCTATGATTAAAAGGAACTGCTCGGTGATCAGCAATGCCCGTTACCAGCGGTATTCAACAAGCACCTTGGGCTCGCAATAAGTTGTCTTCTTCTGTGTGTGTGTGTGTATGTGTGTGTGTGTGTGTTTGTTTGTGTGTGTGTGTGTGTGTGTGTGTGTGTGCGTGTTTATCTGTGTGTGTGTGCGTGTTTATCTGTGTGTGTGTGTGTGTGTGTGTGTGTGTGTGTGTGTGTGTGTGTGTGTGTGTGTGTGTGTGTGTGTGTGTGTGTGTGTGTGTGTGTGTGTGTGTGTGTCTATAGATAGATAGATAGGTACATACACACACACACACACACACATATATATATATATATATATATATATATATATATATATATATATATATATATATATATATATTGAGAGAGAGAGAGAGAGAAAGAGAGGGATTTAGAGACAGATACACATATGTTGGGTCCCATACTCCAAAACACTGATTTTATTGATTGCATAGAATTATTTAGATTTACATTACAATTGCCCATACATTACACTAAACTATGCAAAATGAAATTAAACAATACCCTAAAACTTACTACACAGTGCAAACATAGTGATTTTTAATGAGAACACATACCTTCCTAGTTTTCTTATACAAGCTGCCAATTTCAGCGCTGTCGTCACAAAAAGCTTTATGAAGAAGTAGAGCTTCACACTCAAATATTTTGGTGTAGCCATTCATAGAATAAAAACAGGCATGGCTGGTATCCACCAGCAACTTAGCCTTTCTGTACGCAGGAAGAAACAAATCCCATTCTTTCATTCTTGCAAACCTGCAATATTTACAGAAATAAGTGTTAGTTCAAATACAGATTAAAGTGCAACCTTGTTGGTAGAACAGGTCAGGTTACATTACTTATAAAACATTGATAAAGTCCCTGGTTCTGCAGTATAAAGGGATAAAGCCCTGACTGTAAGCCAGATGACCGGAGGTTGAGTAGCCAGTTGGGGGAGTCTAGTAGTGAAAGGCTAATGTAGGTTCACCCATCTTGGGAAGGCAGTGGTAGTTTTAGGTGGACAATCACCACCATGTAAGCAGGAGCTTACACAGTACCAGAAAGACCACGGCTGAGGATGTGAGTTTGACAAGCCAGTGCTGGTAACCCTCATCACTTGAGTGGGTGGAAGCCCATGCACAGAAATGGGAAGGGTATAGGACATTCCTACACTGATGTGGGTACTCATGTCAGCCACTGGAGTGCCTTAACATGAGCACTTTGTGATGCTGGTGAGGCCACAAACCACCTCTGTGACTTTCTGGATGGTGGTCCCTCTAGGCAGCTTGCTCTTTCTAAGTGGGAATACTTGTACAAGTGAATGAATGGTTGCATGATTGATGGTTAGCAGACGTGGACGTAAAAGTCACCCTAAAGACATGGGTAGGACCAACACTGCATGTGATAGTCATACACACAAAAACATTAGTAATATACAAAAAATGGATCATTAACACATGCAGCTATTTAAAGTGATAGAATGATGTGTGTAAGGATGTGATGGGCAAAGCACAGAATTAGCTAATTTTGTAAGAACATGTCTTATTCACAGCAGAATCAGTCAACAGGCCCTTATTTTTGTTTTGGAACTCTCTGCAATAAGATGCAGAACACCCGTGTGTCAGCAGGAAAGAATCATAGGTCCCTCTTCCCAGGATACTCCTATAATTAACATCAATATAGGGCTCCCTGGGAGACTTACCTATCCCTTTTCACTTCTTTCCCACTATCAAAACATTAATTCACTTAAGTATCTTTCTGTATTTTTCTCTTTTGAAATAGGAAACTCTTCTAAACCTGATTTTGAATTATGTAAATGTACCCAAGGGTGTGGGTCAGTGGCTAAGATGTCTGCCTCACTGTGCTAGGGTCCAAGGTTCAATGCTGACTTCCAGTTATTGTGTAAAGTTTGAATGTTCTCTCCATGTCTTTGTGGACTTTCTTCAATTACTGACACTTCCTCCCACACACTAGAGACATGATGGTTGATCAGCTAATTAAAGTATCTATACGCATATATTGCATTTACATTTGCCCTTGTGCCCTGCGTCATGGCTTACAGATGTATGAGAACAAGTCAACTTCCACCATTAAAAAAGTTGAGGAACTGAATATGACCTCTAATGTGCCTTGTGCACATTTTGTAATACAACCTTGTCAGTATCAGTGTTAGCGGCACAGCAAAGGCTATGGGTTCTAACCCGCACACAAGGTGTTCGAATGTTTCAGTACTGAGAGTGTAGAGCAGAATAAGGTAAGTACTACACCCTGATATACACTACTTTCAGTCAGATGTTAAACCAAATTCCATCCGCCTGCAATGTTGGCGACTCAGGAAGATGTTATGGCTAAAAGGTTATTTTCCACATAGACAATGACAGCTTGTATTTCAATGGGATATTTTGGTTTATCATTCATCTCATGTATTTAAGGAGATGGTACCTATCACAGACGCCACTGAAGTTGATATAAGACACTAATTGTCTATGACTTAGTAGGTCTTGGAGCAACTAACACTGTAAGCATACACAACACATACTACTTGCTTGAAAGAAGTTAATATCTGCACTGGTGAATTTCATATCACCCACAAGAGGTTCTTTTGATGTAAGCCTGTCATATTCTACATACGCCACAATAGGAAGAGGTAAATGCACCCTTTATAGACAGTATTTCTTTAGCCAGAAAAATAAAATCTGAAGAAACTCAAGGAATATATGGGCATTGTCTTCTTCTGGCCAACCACACTAAAAATGTATATATGTGTAGTCCTTCTCTAAGCACTTCAACAGAGTAACACAGCTATTCACCCTTTTATTATACATTTAAAATACATATATGTACAGTCCTTCTCAGTGCACTTCTTCAACAGATAAATGCAGCTATTCATCTTGTTATTATACATTTAATAAATATGTTATTAAACATTTGGTAACCATGTTATACATTTGGTAAACATGTCATTATACATTTGATATACATGTTATTATACATTTCATAAATATGTTATTAAATATTTGGCAAACGTTATACATTTGGTAAACATGTCATTATACATTTGATATACATGTTATTATACATTTGATAAATATGTTATACGTTTGGTAAACATATTATACATTTGATATACATGTTATTATACATTTGATAAATATGTTATTAAACATTTAGTAAATGTTATAGATTTGGTAAGCATGTTGTTATACATTTGATATACATGTTATACATTTGACAAATATGTTAGTATATGTTTGGTAAGCGTATTTTTATACAGTTGATATATATGTTACTATATATTTGATACATATTTGATATACATGTTTCTCCTTCCTCACTTCTCCTGTCCCTCCCTCCTGCAGGCAGTTCAGTCCTACCTATCTCCCTTCTTCACTGTGTTACTAACTGTGCAAGCCTGTTCCTTGTGTCTTCTCTTTCCATACTGTTTCCTGCGGAAGTCTGTTACTCTGCACCATCTTTTATGTTTGCCAAACCCCATTCTTCAACACTTTCTATTAAAAATTCTTTTACATTTGAATATACTTTCCACTCTTTTTATCACCCTCCTTTCTCTATTTGTCTTCCACTTTAGTTTTTAGTTCCATACGTCCTTATCGCAAGCCTCATAAATATCCTCCTTGCTCCTTATTACTCCCAGAATATATGTAGATCGTGTGCTTCTTCCATTATAGAGCTCTAACAGTCCCTAGTCTCCTTCATTCGATCTTTGTCCAGAATATACGTAGATCGTGTGCTTCTTCCATTATAGAGCTCTGACAGTCCCTAGTCTCCTTCATTCGATCTTTGTCCAGAATATACGTAGATCGTGTGCTTCTTCCATTATAGAGCTCTAACAGTCCCTAGTCTCCTTCATTCGATCTTTGTTAGCATTGCAGGTTTAATAAAACACATATGCCTCAATGTCTGTTATTAACCTTATATTTTAAGGTCCCTTCACTCGATTACGCAGCTTCGATTCTTCTTATTTTTCTCTCTGTTCAAATCACGCCTTTCCTTGGTTCCCATCTTTTTTCATTCAACCATTTCCTTATGTGTCTTCAGCTTAACAGTATTAGCAAATTAATCTGTTCCTAGTGACAGCTGTTTTGTGCACGGTCAGGGTACAGTGGGGATTGGGGAAATTGCCCTTTAATCACTGCAGTGCAATCTTGGAGTTGGTATATATGATTAGCAGGGGTGCGGGGGGTGCAACCCCCCTACATGGGGAATGCAAGGAGGCTTGCACAACTGCAAAAAAGAGAAGTCCTGTTTTGTTCTTTTCTGATTGTCTGCTGATCAACAAGTTGTGCTCTATCAGTTGACATTTGATGTGAAGTTTTGATCAGCTGTCACACACACACACACACACACACACACACACACACACACACACATTATATATACATATATAAAACATATGTGTTTGCCTATATGCCCCCAGTCACTGCCTGAATCACACAGGCTAAATAGCAGTAGCAGCACAGGGATTCTTGATCACAAACTACTGCTAAGTGCATGGAAGGCCACAGTTATGCTCCAAAAATGGGAAAAAGATGATTTTGTTAAGCTCTCTTCTGTCATCAGAAAGGTGCTTAACAAGCACTGTTAAGATCTAGTCTCATGCAAGGGATTAACAATGGACAGTGCAGCAAAGAACAATGGCAGAAGCTAAGACAGCTTTAAAAGTTGTTGGATACTTCACTCTGCCGGTTTACTATCATAATTTAGATTGGCACTTATGCAAAGCTTGGAAGGTCAAAAGTTTGTTTTCAAGTTTTTGTAATGCCAATCAAAAATATTCGACTCCACATTAGTGAATGGTAGTGTCCATTCGCTAATGTGGATTGATGTTCTGATAACTGATCACACTTCAATGTGGATCGAGAAATGTACCCTTTTCTCAACGTAGTGCGATCTCACAGTTGGAATATATAATATGCAAGGACGTGGGCTTGCCCCCTGCAAAAACATTACTGGTAATATGGACTTTCGACATTGGAACCTATTACCAATTTCAGCAAACTGGTTTGATCAAAAGGTGGAAAATTATTTTGATTTTTCATATTTTGATACTAAACCCACTCTGCCACATATAAAAAAGTGTGGCAGAATGAAGTGTCTAACAGCTTTTAAGCTATTCATTCTTCAGAGGGACACTTTATCTCTTCTTATTGTCTGCTATGCAGCATGGTTTATACTTTTGTTCTGTAAATGGTTGTACATGGAACATATAAAGCTCCATCCACTACAAGGAATTGTGATCAGAACACTTTATTATGTGTTCTTGACATGATTGCCAAGTGTCACTTGTCAGTCTTCACTCTCAAGATGAATATCTTTGCATACATATTTGGAATACACGTTAAGTTCATTATGATATAAGACCCAATCTCCAAGTGAAAGCAACATTAAGGGGTTCATGAGGGGCACTGCACAGACACAATATAAAGCAGTGGAGGTAACAACATGTAACTTGTACTGAAATAATAGTCCCTTAAAGGATTTGAGTCATTTTCCAGCAGGAAAGAGAAATTACCAGCTTTCATCCTACATTCTTGTTACCCTGATATAATACACTGATTTCATCGATATCTAGCTCCCCACATTTAGATATATCCCATTAATTGGGAAATAAATAACTTCTGTTTCACAGGAGCACATTTTGTGAAGTTATAAATAAGGGTACAATTAATCGGGTCTATATCAAATCATCGAAACAGCTCAATATCAAATGCCGTAACGTCGAACTGCAAAACCCAAACCCTAACAATATCGAAACCTCAAAGCAGCTAATTTTTTCCCTGGGAAAAAAATTTGCTGTTCCTAGAAACACACACATACCACAAGCACACTAAAAAGCAGCAATCCACACACATACATTTAAAAGTTACATATAACCCTACACTGCACTGCACATGCACTACTATCTATCCACTTACCTTAACCCAGACCCTAACCCTAAGGTCTATCACTATCACACACTCACCTTACCCGCGCCCTAACCCTAACTCACGTAACCCGCCCCAACCCCAAATTCTCACTATTGCACACTCACCTCACCTGCGCCCTAACCCTAACTCACTTAACCTGCCCCAACCCCAAATTCTGTCAGAATCGCACACTTACCTGACCTGTGCTCTAACACTAACTCACCCAACCTGCGCCCTAACCCGAACATCTGCACAATCACACACTTACCTTAACCCAACCCGTAACTTTCCACCGCATCGCTGAAACCAGCGAAACCACAACAACAGCCAACCTAATTCTTTCCCTAGGAAAAAATTCGGTTTTTGTGCAGCTTCACTGTTTTCAGTGTTCGCGATATTGGGTTTGATATTAGATCATTCAAAATTTTGCCGTTTCGATGATCTAATATAGACCCCAATTAATCTGCAGACTAATATGAAATATGCAGATTTACATTTATGCATAATTAGTGTAAAACAGATTTTGATTTCTATACGTTTCATGTAAAATACTGCTTAGCAAATCAAGCTATCAGTAATCTGGACTATTGTTAACTTAGAAATATAATTACCATAGTGCAATTGACGAATACACACTTAACATCAGCCTATTTTCAGTCATTAGAACACGGTCTGTTCGGAACTTGATGAAAAAATCCAGACATTCTTCAAAAGGTTTTGGAGCAAAACCTGTGGAAACAAACACATTATAGACTGTTAAACAAACACATTATAGACTGTTAAACAAACACATTATAGACTGTTAAACAAACACATTATAGACTGTTAATTAGAAAGTAAAGCCAAAGCTTCATCACAGAAAAAGAGACGTATGTACTTTAACTAGCTGGGGGGTATTTCTGCAGTGTGCTCAGTATTTATTTAAATTATTTGTTCACTTCAAGTTATTGGTTGGAGTAGTGTCATCTGTTATGAATAAGACAGAAGATGTCAGGGAAGGCAATAATGTTTCACGAAATAAGAATACGGTACAGTCATCTGTTCATATACCCCGCATTCCTTCCACATCTTATGTGCACATTGTTCTTATAACTGACTATGGCTTGGTGTGTTATACGTGAATACATCACGAGTGGCATGGTATATTATACGTGAATATGGTAAGAGTGGCATGGTGTATTATACATGAATATGGTAAGAGTGGCATGGTGTATTATACATGAATATGGTAAGAGTGGCAAGGTGTATTATACATGAATATGGTAAGAGTGGCATGGTGTATTATACATGAATATGGTAAGAGTGGCATGGTGTATTATACATGAATATGGTAAGAGTGGCAAGGTGTATTATACGTGAATGTGGTAAGAATGGCATGGTGTATTATACGTGAATGTGGTAAGAATGGCATGGTGTATTATACGTGAATGTGGTAAGAATGGCATGGTGTATTATACGTGAATGCAGTAAGATGTATGTATGTGAGGCACTTGCCTGACAATAATAAATTATAGACACATCAGCATGACAAGTCTCATTTGCAAAGCCATGGAACATATTATAACTGACCTAATAAACTACAATATCAAAAATCTCATCAGACTAGACCCACAGCAGTTTGGCTTTTTCAAGGGCAGATCCTGTTTAATGAGTCTAGTTAATGTCTTTAAGATGGTAAGACAGCCAGATACCAGTGGTTACAGTATCCACATGGTGTACCTTGACATTGCTAAGGCAACTGACACCATCCTTAGTGTTAACATAATCGGTAAAAGCTCAGCACATTAAAATAGTCCCAATGTGGAAAGTCAGCAGATTGGTTAAAGATTAGAACCCGCACAGCATGTGTGGCAGGTGCTTCTTCAGACAGTATGAAGGTGACTAACTGATATTCCACAATGTTCGATGATGGGATTTACTTTTTGGATCATGGGTTGATAATTCCTCTCTTTTGACCATCATGTGATGTCACTTAGTCTACCTAATTACCAAATGAATATCGTCTAGATGTAAAGTGGTTCCCTTATATCATTCTATCATACTTTAATAAGGCCAGTATTTCCTTCTGGATATACTGTTCTAGACATATCGAACAACTAGAAAGACCCCAAGGGTTCCTAACTTAGAAAGCAGCTGATCTGACAACCCTCACTTAGCAGAATAGGCTGGAGGCACTGGTGCTTTTTTCAGTGAGGAATGATCTATGCATTGCCTTCTTGGCCATTAGAGACCCAGTGGTCCTGGATCTCTTCTATCACCACAAACCAAATAGCCCCAAATATACCAGAATCAAGGATGTAAATCTTCTCCAGTAGATAAACAAAACACAATGGAGAGCAGGTTCAACAAACGTCTTCTCCACCTCCTGAACACACTCTGCCTGCAACTGTAGCAGTGTGATTGAATGTCTTCCTTCCAACAGGACAAGGATGATTGGATGGGTATTTACAACTTTATCGCAGGCGTGATTGAAGCACAGCTACTCCTTGAACGCTAAGGGAAAACATCACTTGCATTTACGGCAGAACGATACGCTATAACAAAACAGTGAGGCAATGTTGAAATGCTTACCTCCTAGGAGCAGTATATCTAAACATGCTGCATAGTGCCAGCCTTTCGCTAAGGTATCACAGTGTTTATTGGCGATTTCTCCTAAGTAGTTCAGCGCAGAGACACATTCTGCATATCTGAAGAAAGAAAGCAAAAACGGTGTGTAACGCGAGCTGCTAAACTAAGACTTTCTTAAAACCTGCAAAACATACTGTCATTCATTTTAAAAGGAAACATAGCTCCTATATTATTAGAATAAGGACCGCAGCTGAAATCCTTAGAATGTTAGTACTGTAGCTGATACTGTAACTGCTGATATGAAGTAATGCGTTTAAAAACAAAGGTTGCTGTATCTGGGAGAATTTCCCCCTATTCTGAGGCTTCACAACCTCAGAGTCAGTATGCATAGTTGATAGAGTTAGGGAAATGAAGGCGGAGTCTCCCTACAAAAATATTTTCATAGGTTCATAGGTAGGTACTAGGCTATCGGCCCAAGGGCCTAAGTAAGCCTAGCCAACAAGGTTCCCTGGCTTACGCCACCCAAGAAAGTTATTTTCCTGTGCCACTGTCGAGCAGAGACACAGAAGTGATCCCTGGGGCATATTTCCTATTTCCCATCCACTCATCAAGATTTTTCTTGAAGAGTGCTAATGAGAAACTTTGCTTGACATTGATGGGTAGCTTGTTCTAGAGTATGGGAAGCCTCTGGGACAGGAATCTATACCTCTAGCATGTCCTGTTTATTGTGGTGACAAGGTTTAGGTCTCTAGAGCATGTAGCTCGGAGGGATTGAGATTTCTTTAGTTGTAGCATGTCCAACAGCTCTGGGTTTGACATAGCTTTATATGTTAGTCAGAGATCACTTCGGAGTAGGTGATATGCTACAGAGTAAAGCTGGAGTTTTTTGAGACGGTCAATGTAGGGCATCTGTTTTAGGCCAGTAATCCTCTTTGTGAAGTACTTCTGTGGCCTTTCCAGTTGCTGCAGATGTCTTGTGAGGTACATTCCAAAAGGGGTGTTGTACTCTATAATGGGTCTGATAAGTGTCAAGTAGAGGGGAACAATGACCTCTTTTTTCCTGGTTGAGAACCCTTTTGTGATGAGGTGTGCCACATAGAAGGACTTCCTGACTACTGTGGTGATGTGATTATCAAAGGAGAGACTACTGTCTACCTGGTTCCCAAGGTCTCTTATCACACATTCAGAATTAAGTAGACTGCTGCCTATGTGGTAGTTCATGGGTACAGAGTTTTTACCAAAGGGAATGACAATGCACATTTTGGCATTGAGCTTGAGGCCATGGCTCTGACACCAGGCATCTGTCTCAGTGAGGCCTTTCTGTAGGATGTCCACATAATTTGGGGACTCAACAATGAATTTTACTTTTGTTAAAACAATTTTCACAATTTGCTGTTTTCAAAATGTAATCATAGTTTATTTTCCACTGTACTGGAGATCAGAAATATGTTTGCCACACCTGTGATAATAAACTACATTTCATCACATTATTTCACAAATTGATTAAAACACTGATGCATTTATATGGATATTTTCTTAGTAGGCAACTGTTACCTGACCATACCTATTAGTAAGAAACAATGCTTTTGCTAACACTGGAATAAAACCGATGTGTTGACTTGATTTGTTTTGGAGATTAGCAACTTTCAGTGCTCGATATCCTGTGTAAGACAAATAATATTCTTATTAGCATATTTTCTATTTTTATTCTGTACTGTAAAATTTGCGGAACATTAGAAATTATACTACCAAATTCAATTGATTCTGTAAGTTCACCAAAGAAAAAATTGACAGTAGAAATTGCTTCAGCCAGATAGGCAATAACTGATAGCGCTTCTTTACTCTGCGGAATCGCTAGACATTTCTGCACAGCAAGGTCCTTATACTTTTTGTACTCATCTATCTTTCCCAAAATCTGGCTGCAGAGGAAGTAATCAGTGTATGCCTGAATTTTCTAGCCAAAACAAGAAAACAGAACATTTTAATTTTGTTGCATGCAGTGTGAGGACAATCGGGAAACATTTCATACATACGTATTCTAGTTCTAGTGATTGCAGACTATTATTATGTCTCTGTTATTAAAATTAGAAACTCTTGCAGAGCTAAATTAATATTAATTTGAGCAACATATCCCTATAAACATGTCTGGGCCTGTTGTCTTCTAGTTTAAGTAACCCAAGACTTCCGGATACCACTTACATATTCTACTAGCATTAAGGAAGTAGAAAGGATCATGACGAAGAACCGGGGGATCCTACTATCAGACAGTGAGGTTAGTTGAGTAGTCGTAAAGAAACCAACTTTTATTTATAAGAACAAGAAAAATCTGAAAAGGATGCTTTGTTATCCCAAGTGGCATGAAACTAGAGGAGAGTTGGAGCCCATATTTGGGACTTTTCCATGTACCTCATGTAATTGGTGTCAGTATTTAAATAGTTCAGGGGGTTTCTTACATCCTGATATGGGTAAGCAGGTTAGTTTTAGGTTGGTTGCCACATGCAACACAAGTTCCATAGTGTATCTAGCCATCTGCCAGCAATGCAGTTATTTCTATATAGGGAAGACAGACAGACAGTTAAAAGATTGCATTAGAGAACATATTTATAACATAAATAAATCTATTTTGACAAATGCCCTTGTGAAGCATGTTAGTCAGAATGAAACACACACGTTCAGATTCATGGTGGTAGAAATTGTACCACATGGGCTTAGGGGTGGTGATACAAGCAATAGAGTTGAGAGTAGTGAGTTAAATTGGATCATTAGGATGTGTGCCCATAGGGGCAGTGGACTCAATGACAAAATTTGTATTAAACCTGCCCTTAGGAATAGACCATTAGCCAAGTGAATGTTTTTCAAACATATACTGTATGTTTGCATATTAATGCTTTTTATAGTTCATATCAGTAAGTATTTATAGTTTATTTTTATTTTTCATGTAGGGTGGAATTTGTCTTTAAGATTTTATTGTATGTTTAATTGAATGAAGGATTTCATTGGTTGTTTTTATTTTTAAAGATGAAGTGTGTTTTGTTGTGGATTTCTCTGATGAAGCAGTCAGTGTGAATTGTGAAAGCGCTAACATTAAATGTTTATTTGGTGGAATTTAATGCCTTTTTATTGTTGTGATAGAGTTTTATACCTTCTTATTGTCGTGGTTTGGTTCGCTTTACTTTTTACTAAATTAATATTAATTTGAGCAACAGATTTCAGAGAGTGCATCTCTTGCTGTCTATTGGAAGAAAAACTAGAAGTTGGTGTGCAAAATTTATAGCTGCAGGGATGTCAAATATCCCTATAAACATGTCGGCCTGCTGTCTTCTAGTTTAGGAAACACGGGGGGTGTGTAACTATGATATATTTATATACCTGTATCTATATGCATGTGTCTTTACCTATATATATAGAGAGAGAGAGAGAGACAGGTAGTGTGTGTGTGTGTGTGTGTGTGTGTGTGTGTGTATGTTTGTAATACAGAATACTTGTATGATTTTATATATTTCTGGATAGCAGATTGTAATATTTAGATAAAAACAGTACTCATATTCCATTTTTAGGTGCAAAGGTAGTGGAATATCTCTAATGTTTTATTTTATTTATTTGTTTATTATAGTTTAATTTTGATAAGAAAACTCAACCTAAGAGCTGTATTATGTTACACTTTGACTTACTGAGTGTCACATTACAATTCCAGTATTTCTGTCCTACTGGAACATTTCACGTTCATGGAAAAATTAATTTTAGGGATCAATTAATAATATTTTGGGTCTGATATAATAATATTACAGAGGTAAGATTTTATGTATTATGTATTTGTTGTATGATAAAAAAGGGAAATGTACACACACACACACACATATATATATATATATATATATATATATATATATATATATATATATATATATATATTACCAAAAGTCAAATATTAAAATCATTGAAACACGGAACACTAAACTGTTTGACTGTACAGTCAGAAATAGTAAAATAAAGTTGTTTTTCCCCCTGCAGGAAGCAAGTCCCTGGCACCCCCACATCGGAGGGGGGTAGCACTGCATCCCCTAGTTACTTACATTTACCAAATCTGAGATTACATAACATTGGAAAAAAATGGGAAATTTACAGATCCCCACTGTCTGATAATCTTGAACAAAAAATAAATAAATGCTGTGACTGTTCATCAAAATATGGATCACCCCACATTTACCACCTCCACAGTTACAGAATATCAAACCTGCCAGCACTGTATCATACTGAGGCCATATCCTAGGCTATTACAAACTCCATGGTTACAGACTATCAAACCTGCCAGCACTGTATCATACTGGGGCCATATCCTAGGCTATTACAAACTCCACGGTTACAGAATATCAAATCTACCAGCACTGTATCATACTGGGACCATATCCTAGGCTATTACAAACTCCACTTTTCAGAATATCAAACCTGCCAGCACTGTATCATACTGGGGCCATATCCTAGGCTATTACAAACTCCACGATTACAGAATATCAAACCTGCCAGCACTGTATCATACCGACGCCATATCCTAGGCTATTACAAACTCCATGGTTACAGACTATCAAACCTGCCAGCACTGTATCATACTGGGGCCATATCCTAGGCTATTACAAACTCCATGGTTACAGAATATCAAACCTACCAGCACTGTATCATACTGGGACCATATCCTAGGCTATTACAAACTCCACGATTACAGAATATCAAACCTGCCAGCACTGTATCATACCGAGGCCATATCCTAGGCTATTACAAACTCCACGATTACAGAATATCAAACCTGCCAGCACTGTACCATACCGAGGCCATATCCTAGGCTATTACAAACTCCATGGTTACAGACTATCAAACCTGCCAGCACTGTATCATACTGGGGCCATATCCTAGGCTATTACAAACTCCATGGTTACAGAATATCAAATCTACCAGCACTGTATCATACTGGGACCATATCCTAGGCTATTACAAACTCCACGATTACAGAGTATCAAACCTGCCAGCACTGTATCATACCAAGGCCATATCCTAGGCTATTACAAACTCCACGATTACAGAATATCAAACCTGCCAGCACTGTATCATACTGGGACCATATCCTAGGCTATTACAAACTCCACTTTTCAGAATATCAAACCTGCCAGCACTGTATCATACTGGGGCCATATCCTAGGCTATTACAAACTCCACGATTACAGAATATCAAACCTGCCTGCACTGTATCATACCGAGGCCATATCCTAGGCTATTACAAACTCCACGATTACAGAATATCAAACCTGCCAGCACTGTATCATATTGGGACCATATCCTAGGCTATTACAAACTCCACGGTTACAGAATATCAAACCTGCCACCACTGTATCATACTGGGACCATATCCTAGGCTATTACAAACTCCACTTTTCAGAATATCAAACCTGCCAGCACTGTATCATACTGGGGCCATATCCTAGGCTATTACAAACTCCACGATTACAGAATATCAAACCTGCCAGCACTGTATCATACCGAGGCCATATCCTAGGCTATTACAAACTCCACGATTACAGAATATCAAACCTGCTAGCACTGTATCATACTAGGGCCACATTCTAAGCTAATTTGGTTGAAATTATCAATAATAATAATAAGAATAAAATCTTTGCTTTTAACTTTCACATATGTGCACCTTTTCAATTTGTGTCTTATGGTATTATCTCTTACATACTATTACGTTACCTGGACACACACACAAACACTGTCCTTGATGAACCAATCAAGTGTTTTCACATACAGAATGTCTACCCACAATCCATAAATAGACACTTTCTGACTGGCATACCTTTTCTGTTCTGATGCCTGTATGTGATCAATTTAAAAAAAAAATCTGAAAACAGCATTACATTTGATCTTTTCTGTCATAAACACACACACGAACACACGCACACACACACACACACACACACACACACACACATACACATTTCCCCTGATAAGCCAGATTAATAGTCTACTTTCACAAACAAGGTGCTTCCTGGCCCTTTCAAAACTAGTTATATTCTAGTGGGGCATTCCACTGATGCTTGACTGTAGCCAAGTAAAGAAATTCTTTTAACAAAAAAGTATTTCATCTTGTTCCTTTATACACATGTATAAATAATGCTGCCTCTGATAACTACACCACCAATCATTTATTTAACTGTGATAAAATATTTTGTGTTCTCACACACAGCTTGCTTTTGTACCCCACTCTAAAAATAGCCACTATCCAAATGAGTACAGCTCTGATATTTTACTTTTATTGTTATCTGCATTTATTTCAGAAGCAGCGTTATTAAACCTCCAGCCCAAATCACTGCTAAAAAACACAAATCGTAGAAAAGTGGTGTGGACAGTGTTTAATGTTAAAGTTCTTCACAGTGTTTGAGCATTTTTAACCAGCCATCAGTGAAGGTCACAACATCAGCTCCCTTGGGTGTTCTCATCATCTTCAAATAAGGGAATGCTGGTAGCCAGAAATGTTGGCTGTGTTTACCTTGCAATGTAACAGGCTATGTATATGTTAGCCATGACTTTTTACTATAAGACAGAGAGAGACAGACAGAGAGAGAGAGGTGAAATGACAAGTTAATAACTGGCACACCGTTTCACTTTTACATTCATTTTGGGATAATTTTTGACTGTTTAGCACAATTCACTAGTACACCATAAACTGTTCAGATGGTGACTTTTTTAATTGTAAAATCATAATTATTTATTACATTCTGGAAATTAAATAATGCAAGAAAATGTCATTTTATACCAAGATATCTTATCAGCAGTAGTAAACTGGTTACCAGTGTAGAGGTTTTCATGATTAAGAAACCTTAACTTCTTGCAGAACATTTTGACTAACCTTTAAATGGCTGCCAGTACATTCCGCCGAGTTCACTTCCGTCGTTGCTGCTAGATGTGCAGCTTCACATACATTTCGCGCGTTTGATTTCAAGGCGTATATCTTCCACAGAAATGACAGGCAAGACATACGAAGGTAAAGATGACCTTTTGCTTCAACACTGTATCAGAAAATTTGTTAGAGTTTAATAAATTCAAATAAACAGAAAATTACAAGTGAGACCACTTTTCTAGGTTTAAAGTGTGAAAAACTATACCAGCAAAAGAAACATTTTTTTTTACACTCAGCTTCACTGATACATGAGTAATGGGACATAGCACCATACTCTTCTAATATTTAAACAAAATTGATTCCGTTTGATTAACCTAACCTATTCATGGTCTTTATTTGGAAACTTGCTGTTTGCAAAAACACATTTTTAATGATTAGTTTCGAGGTGCTACACAAGCATGAAGTAATATATCAAAAAGTAACACAAGAAGAAGAAATCACAGTCTGATATAATGCACCAGACTCTGATCTCAGTGAAATGCACAACAGATAATGCACAGCATTTCATAAATTACCAATTTAATGTCCCCCTGCCACATAGTTTAGTACTAGGCTAACTGCCCTTGCGAGCCATTATTTTAAGCATAGTCAGTTATCCCCCTGTGATATTCAAACCCTGTATCTTGTGTTTGTAAGGCAACCACCTTAACCATCAGGCCATCCTCCCAACCCCCTTATTTTATTGTATTTATTTTTATTTTGTTTTCGTTTACTAGGTTTTTCCAACAGAATTTAGTCAAAAAACCCTTTTCGATGGAGACCTGGGGAGAAAAGCTCCAGATGTATTACTGACATTTTTTAAACAGACATTTAATAATATACATGAACAAACATTAAGTAATATACATTAACAATTACACATACATTTGCTAATCAGATTACATTAAAATAAAATAAAAGTAATTACTGCAGTATAAAAGATACTAATACATTTGTAAATGTTGAACATTGAGCATATGAAGAGAGGTGTATTAGTAAATTTGTCAAATAGATAATACATTGTGTGATTTATGCTTAGAATTTCAAAGAAATGGAAGCGAGATAAAGAGCTAGGTAGGGCAGGGGGCAGAATATAAGGCAAGTCCAGAGGGCATTATATATGTGGCTATCCTAAGGTTTATATTAGACGTATTAAAAGCATAGAAGTAGGGCTGAGCATTGAGCAGTGTCACAAAACTATGTACATTGCTGGAAGATGCTAGTAAAATTATAAAGGTATTAGTGAAGACTGACTGTAGGGCATAGGATTCTTGAGTGAAGAGAAATGGCTTGGTGATATGGTAAGCTGAACATAACAGTGGCGTTTATCCTGAAAATGTACAGGAGGAGATCCATCAATTTGTTAGGTGAATTTTTAGTTGTGTTTTGAATGACTGCATTTTGAATGGGTTTCAGTGGTAGTGGGATGTTGTCCTATAGTTTAGATCAGTGGTAGTGGGATGTTGTCCCATAGTTTAGATCAGTGGTAGTGGGATGTTGCTCCATAGTTTAGATCAGTGATAGTGGGATGTTGTCCCATAGTTTAGATGCACTATTTCGCTATAGCGAGCCATCTGCAGCCCATAGTTTAGATGCACTATTTCGCTATAGTGAGCCATCTGCAGCCCATAGTTTAGATGCACTATTTCGCTATAGTGAGCCATCTGCAGCCCAAAGTTTAGATGCACTATTTCGCTATAGCGAGCCACCTGCAGCCCATAGTTTAGATGCACTATTTCGCTATAGTGAGCCATCGGCAGTATTAGATGATTTGCTATTCTGATTTGTTATTTTTTCTAGAGAACCACCTTCAGTGAGAGATTATTTGGTTGTACTGATTAGTGATTTATCTCTAGCTACCTGCTGTATTAGATGTTTTGATTATAGTGATTAGTGATTTTTTTCTCAGGAGAGCCACCTGCCATATTAGATAATTTAGTTATATTAATTAGGTTTTTTTTATTATTTTATTACTAATTCCAAAGACATATGTCTGGAGCATTTCTCCCTGGGCCTCCAGTGAAAATGGGCTCTGTTCCAGTCAGAGTTTCCCGGTTAACATATGTTAAATAAGTGAAATAAAAATAAATGAATAAATAAATAAATAAATACATTGTGATTTTTCCCTGAAGAGCCATCCATTGTATTAGATGATTTGGTTATACTGATTAATGATTTTTCTCTAGAATGTAAAATTCTACCAGGGAAGTTGTAATGTATTAAGTTGTTAAGGGCTGGGTAATCTTCTGGCTTACAGATAAATCTGTGTATTATAGTTAGATGAGAAAGAGCTAGGTGATGTGGTAGTTTTAACCAGTTTAATTATCTAAGGGCTAAGCACTGGTGTGTTCTGTTCTTATAGTTTACTGCAGATCTGGCTAGTTTATTATAACATTGCTCACATTTGGTCAGTTGTGAGACCTAAATGAGGAAGCATAGATGAGAGACGTCAGTAAGAACGTAGAGGCTATCCATCTTCTGGCTGTGTCAGTGAGCAAGGTTTTTACTCTGTACAATGTACCTAGATTTTGATGATTTTTTGTAACCATAAGTGATACAGGATGGACAAATTTCAACTGGTCATCTATCATGACACCCAGTAATTTTGTGTGGTTTACTTGTTCTACAGTGGTGTTGCCAGAGACAATACTGAATAGTCTTGTTCTAGTTGTAAAGTTTTGGGGCAAATAGTAATTTTATTTTTTGGATTTTTTTTTTTTTTATGGTTTAGAAGTAGATGTGAATTATTTAGCCATGTTTCAATCTCTAAGAAGGATTGTTGTTTAAGATCTTGGAGTTTAGACAGAGCTTTGGCAGAACAGATTAGAGCTGAGTTGTTCTTGTATTGGACTATGGCAACATTTGGTAACATTGTTTGTAGCAGTGAAGAAGTCATGTAACAGTTTAAAAAGCTACAGTGTGTTAGGAACTCATCACAGTGAACACAGATTAGAGCTGAGTTGTTCTTGTATTGGACTATGGCAACATTTGGTAACATTGTTTGTAGCAGTGAAGTCATGTAACAGTTTAAAAAGCTACAGTGTGTTAGGAACTCGTCACAGTGAACACAGATTAGAGCTGAGTTGTTCTTGTATTGGACTATGGCAACATTTGGTAACATTGTTTGTAGCAGTGAAGAAGTCATGTAACAGTTTAAAAGCTACAGTGTGTTAGGAACTCATCACAGTGAACACAGATTAGAGCTGAGTTGTTCTTGTATTGGACTATGGCAACATTTGGTAACATTGTTTGTAGCAGTGAAGAAGTCATGTAACAGTTTAAAAAGCTACAGTGTGTTAGGAACTCATCACAGTGAACACAGATTAGAGCTGAGTTGTTCTTGTATTGGACTATGGCAACATTTGGTAACATTGTTTGTAGCAGTGAAGTCATGTAACAGTTTAAAAAGCTACAGTGTGTTAGGAACTCGTCACAGTGAACACAGATTAGAGCTGAGTTGTTCTTGTATTGGACTATGGCAACATTTGGTAACATTGTTTGTAGCAGTGAAGAAGTCATGTAACAGTTTAAAAAGCTACAGTGTGTTAGGAACTCATCACAGTGAACACAGATTAGAGCTGAGTTGTTCTTGTATTGGACTATGGCAACATTTGGTAACATTATTTGTAGCAGTGAAGAAGTCATGTAACAGTTTGAAAAGCTACAGTGTGTTAGGAACTCATCACAGTGAATACAGATTAGAGCTGAGTTGTTCTTGTATTGGACTATGGCAACATTTGGTAACATTGTTTGTAGCAGTGAAGTCATGTAACAGTTTAAAAAGCTACAGTGTGTTAGGAACTCATCACAGTGAACACAGATTAGAGCTGAGTTGTTCTTGTATTGGACTATGGCAACATTTGGTAACATTGTTTGTAGCAGTGAAGTCATGTAACAGTTTAAAAAGCTACAGTGTGTTAGGAACTCGTCACAGTGAACACAGATTAGAGCTGAGTTGTTCTTGTATTGGACTATGGCAACATTTGGTAACATCGTTTGTAGCAGTGAAGTCATGTAACAGTTTAAAAAGCTAAAGTGTGTTAGGAACTCATCACAGTGAACACAGAGCTGAATTGTTCTTGTATTGGACTATGGCAACATTTGGTAACATTGTTTGTAGCAGTGAAGTCATGTAACAGTTTAAAAAGCTACAATGTGTTAGGAACTCGTCACAGTGAACACAGATTAGAGCTGAGTTGTTCTTGTATTGGACTATGGCAACATTTGGTAACATTGTTTGTAGTAGTGAAGTCATGTAACAGTTTAAAAAGCTACAGTGTGTTAGGAACTCATCACAGTGAACACAGATTAGAGCTGAGTTGTTCTTGTATTGGATTATGGCAACATTTGGTAACATTGTTTGTAGCAGTGAAGAAGTCATGTAACAGTTTAAAAAGCTACAGTGTGTTAGGAACTCATCACAGTGAACACAGATTAGAGCTGAGTTGTTCTTGTATTGGACTATGGCAACATTTGGTAACATCGTTTGTAGCAGTGAAGTCATGTAACAGTTTAAAAAGCTACAGTGTGTTAGGAACTCATCACAGTGAACACAGATTAGAGCTGAGTTGTTCTTGTATTGGACTATGGCAACATTTGGTAACATTGTTTGTAGCAGTGAAGAAGTCATGTAACAGTTTAAAAAGCTACAGTGTGTTAGGAACTCGTCACAGTAAACACAGATTAGAGCTGAGTTGTTTTTGTATTGGACTATGGCAACATTTGGTAACATTGTTTGTAGCAGTGAAGAAGTCATGTAACAGTTTAAAAAGCTACAGTGTGTTAGGAACTCATCACAGTGAACACAGATTAGAGCTGAGTTGTTCTTGTATTGGACTATGGCAACATTTGGTAACATTGTTTGTAGCAGTGAAGAAGTCATGTAACAGTTTAAAAAGCTACAGTGTGTTAGGAACTCATCACAGTGAACACAGATTAGAGCTGAGTTGTTCTTGTATTGGACTATGGCAACATTTGGTAACATTGTTTGTAGCAGTGAAGTCATGTAACAGTTTAAAAAGCTACAGTGTGTTAGGAACTCGTCACAGTGAACACAGATTAGAGCTGAGTTGTTCTTGTATTGGACTATGGCAACATTTGGTAACATTGTTTGTAGCAGTGAAGAAGTCATGTAACAGTTTAAAAAGCTACAGTGTGTTAGGAACTCGTCACAGTGAACACAGATTAGAGCTGAGTTGTTCTTGTATTGGACTATGGCAACATTTGGTAACATTGTTTGTAGCAGTGAAGAAGTCATGTAACAGTTTGAAAAGCTACAGTGTGTTAGGAACTCATCACAGTGAACACAGATTAGAGCTGAGTTGTTCTTGTATTGGACTATGGCAACATTTGGTAACATTGTTTGTAGCAGTGAAGTCATGTAACAGTTTAAAAAGCTACAGTGTGTTAGGAACTCATCACAGTGAACACAGATTAGAGCCGAGTTGTTCTTGTATCGGACTATGGCAACATTTGGTAACATTGTTTGTAGCAGTGAAGAAGTCATGTAACAGTTTGAAAAGCTACAGTGTGTTAGGAACTCATCACAGTGAACACAGATTAGAGCTGAGTTGTTCTTGTATTGGACTATGGCAACATTTGGTAACATTGTTTGTAGCAGTGAAGAAGTCATGTAACAGTTTAAAAAGCTACAGTGTGTTAGGAACTTGTCACAGTGAACACAGATTAGAGCTGAGTTGTTCTTGTATTGGACTATGGCAACATTTGGTAACATTGTTTGTAGCAGTGAAGTCATGTAACAGTTTAAAAAGCTACAGTGTGTTAGGAACTCGTCACAGTGAACACAGATTAGAGCTGAGTTGTTCTTGTATTGGACTATGGCAACATTTGGTAACATTGTTTGTAGCAGTGAAGTCATGTAACAGTTTAAAAAGCTACAGTGTGTTAGGAACTCATCACTGTGAACATTTAGCTTCTTTTTTTCTTTTTCCACAAATGGATTTTTGCCAGTTCCATCTGGCATCAGCCACATCTTCTGGCAACAATAAATTACTTACTTTGCACAATCTTTCACTGCAGACATTTACATAACGAAATCACCTTGAGCACTGCAGGAAGAAATATCCAAATGCAAGCTCAGCAACAGACATTCTATGATTATAACGACTGGAACATCATTTGAATTTTTTTGTTGTACAGTAAAAGGGGGTATAGAGAATGGAGCTATTAAGATTAGCAGAGGTGTGTTAGGATTAGTGGAATTAGGGGATGAAAAGAATTCAGTGAGAATAGTGTCTACGTCAATAGGATTTGAGAAGGTATGAAAACCAACACAGCAGGCTCAATTGTGGAAAAATGACAACAGGAACCAGATCCAAAGTTTTCTTGCACTTAGCACCTCAGCCAATCCAGCCTTCAAAGAGTACATTTTACATAAGAACATTCCCCTGTATATATACACCCCTTAGCATCCAATTAATCAAGGAGACAGTCAATAAAACAATTACATGAATGAATTAATGCAATTTAAAGCAAACATTTCCAATTTATTTCTCTATTCAACCCCCTTGGTGTTAAAGTATCACATTTTAAAATAAACAGTTTCCTTATATAATAATACATTTTTAATTAATCTCTCATCCCCTTTTCTAACAAAAACTATTTCTAAAGTTGCTGCTTGTAACAAGCTACTATCACTATGATGTTTCTCCATAAAATGCAAAGCTATAGGGTCTTCCATTTTATGTTTTTTTAATGTCTCTAATATGTTCCTACAACCTAATTCTACATTTTCTCTTGGTTTCTCCAATATAGAATAGGTTGCAGGGACACTTCAAACTGTGGTGCAGTGGTGCAGCGGTTAATGCTGTCGCCTCACAGCAAGAGGTTCTCCGGTTCGATTCTCGGCTGGGGTGCCCTCTGTGTGGAGTTTGCATGTTCTCCCTGCATTCGCGTGGGTTTCCTCCGGGTACTCCAGTTTCCTCCCACATTCTAAAGACATGCTTCTGGAGCATTTCTCCCCAGGCCTCCACTGAAAACAGGATCTGTGGAACCTAGTTGGACTTTCCCGGTCAACAAATGTTAAATAAATAAAAAATAAAATATACTACACCTTCCTTGTCACAACAAAAATTAGTGTTTGGTATAAATACTTTGTCATTAATTCTATAAAAACTAGACACTATATGACAACATATATTACAATTATTACAAGGTGCAGTGCCCTTATATCTTAAGGGAACAGAGACATTCACTACAGGCAATAAAAAGTAGGCTTTCACTAACTTATCCCCCAAATTTTCCCTCTTTTATAGGCAATATAGGGTGTGCTACCAATAATTTTTTTCAACAACTCATCTCTCAGCAAAAATTTCCAATAATGTTTAACTATTTCCCAAATTTGTTAACTTAAAATGTTATATGTGGTAACAAAAACATTTTTCACCATTATTGGGTTTATTAATACTCATAACATACACATTCCCATTATTATATTTGGAGAGGTTGGTATCAATTATTTTATTTACAGATTCCTTGATGCGGTGGTGGTGCTGCGATAGCGTTGTCGCCTCACAGTAAGACGTCCTGTTCAATTCTCAGCTAAAGCATCTTCTGTGTGGAGAGATGCGTGAATGGGCGTACCTTCGTTGAAGGTTGTGCGTCAGAGCTAGCAACTCGGCACATAAAAATCTACTGCCAATCATTAACGGACCGGAGTTCCGCTGTGGCGACCCCTAACTGGGAAAAGCCGAAAGACACAACATTCCTTGATCACATCTTCACTGTAGCCTCTATGTAAAAACATACACAAAGTCTGGCATATTTGTTGTTATAAATTGGATATATTGTTACAAGGCCTTGATAGTCTAATCATTTCCCCAAAAGGTAGAGCTTTAATGGTATGTTCAGGATGGCAACTAGTGCTATATAAATACTAGTTGCCATCATCAAATTTACAATGAACCATAGTTTTAATAGAACCATCATTCATGCCAGTTAAATGTATATCCAAAAAATTAATTTCTGTGCCACACTGTAAACCATCAAATTTAACATTGTAAATATTATTATTCAACTGACATAAAAATTCCTGAATTTTATCTAACCCTCCATTACAAAGAAAAATCAAATCATCAATATATCTAAAATAAAATAAAACATGTTGTTCTACAAAATCATTTTTATATATGTAATCAATTTCAAATTTGGCCATGAAGAGATTTGCATACATGGGGGCAAATGGTGCCCTCATGGCTGAACCCCGCAGCTGGTGTTAAACAACATCATTAAAACTAACGTAATTATGCAACAAACAAAAATGAACATGCTCTACCATGTAATGAGACATAGGACTATCATCCAGAAAGTATTGCAGTGCCATTATACCATTATTATGTTTAATATTGGTATATAAACTGCATACATCTATGGAAATCCAAAACATGTAGGAATTCCATTGCATGTGTGATATCTTTTCCAAAAAATTAAAGGAGTCCTTAATATATCAATCCAACCTCTCCACGTAGGGCAATAAAAAATTATGTATAAGGACACCCACATTATGTAAAAAATAATTAGTGGCAGACACTATGGACCTTCCTGGAGGATTAATATTATCTTTATGCAGTTTAGGAAGGCAGTAAAAGGTGGCCAAATTGCATCCATCAGTATTGAATTTAGTGTGAATGTCCTTCTTAGTAAAATAACCCAAGCAACATCCCTTTTCTATTAAAGCAGTAACATCTTCCATTGCTTTTACATACCTACTAACATCACAGACTTCATATGTTGTATTATCATTCAAGTGTTGCAAACACATATTAAGATATTGTGAATAATGAAGCACTACAATCTTGTTGCCCTTATCAGAAGGCTTTACAATCAAATCATGTCTAGCAATAAGATTTTTAAGAGCAAGTCATTCATTCTTAGTCATATTATATCGAGGATAAGACTTTGAGAAGGTATGACGGGAATAGTCATTTAAAGAGTTACTTTTATTTTTTCTTTCTATAAACTGGTTCAGGAAATCTCACAAAAACAATTAGAGGTATGTTTTTCATCACTGCACATGTTTGCTTTTTATATAGTTGGACAGCATCTTTGGTTAAGTTAATCTGTTTAGTTTGGTAACAGTTTGCAAATATTTCCAGGAAGGGGGGCATACTATATCATGCATATTCATAAAACATTAATTTTGGGTATGCATATTCATGAAAATTAAATCTGCTTGCTTTGTCTCTGAGTCCACCCTGTGATTTGATAGTACAGTGCAAGTAAGTAAGTGCCTTCCGTCCACCAAGGAGGGGCAAACTGGAGTTGCTAACAATTTCCGTTCTTCCCAGTTAACTTTACCAACCCTTGCATCTCTAACTGATCTCAAGTTATCTCAGGACAGTTAGATGTTTATTAGTCTGGTAATGAATTCAGCTTTTATATGCCAAATTAATTTAATTTTTTGGGAGTCTAAGAGGCAGGCCAATACTATAACATTCTGGGGTAGTAGCAAAAGATAGCCAGTCCAATAGAAATAAAGCTTAGAAATTAATGAATACATTGAGATTTACAATTAAACTACACCTTCGTATACAAAGCCTCACAAAACGGACCAAACATCCTCAAATGTTATATTAAGAACCAAAATAAACAGGCACAGTTTATAAAATAACATGGCGATTGAACAGTGCAGCATCCAAAATGATTCCTGTAATACAGAAAAGCTAACTATATACAGCAATGCCAGACACAAGTGATATGCAGAGCTCTGGGATGGCGGGTGGTATCTTGTACTGTGGCAGTAATCCCGTATTCATACAGTGATCCTGTATTCGTACATCTACAGTTGTGGGGAGCGTACTCATACAGTTGTACCGTGATGGAAATAAGGAGGACAGTGGCAGGAATGACAGACTGCGTGGGATAGGACCAACAGCAATGCTAAGCACATACATAATGAGTAACAAGAAGGCACTTTCAGCTTCTTTAGTCGTCCGAAAGTCCTAAAATAGCCCTTGCATAATGGCAAACCCTGTCCTTTTACCGTCTGTTTGGTCATGAGTGAAGAGATGTCAAAGCAGCTATCTTATATATGTTCTGAGCAAGATTTTTTTAAAAATATTGCTGTAACATCTGCCAAACTCGAAAGATGAGCTCAACGTCTTCAATTAATAAACTGCTCTGTTTGCATCAGCAATGCAGAATGCAGTTGATAAACCACCGAAAGTATTTCTTCTGAAACTGAATGGCAGTTCTGTCAAAAACGTTACAACCAGCTGGTAAGACTCTCTGATATGTCTTAGTTTTTCATTGTAAAATCTCACCAGGGGATTCTGTGAATATTGCTACCAAGCAAGAGTATTTAGCAGTTATTCTGTTACTCTGCGGAGAGCATTAATAACTGTGTAGAGTATTTAAGGGGGTCCATACCAGAATTTTAGGAAACACTTTCTTTGCAGAATAGCATGTAAGATTCTTTGCCAACCAAGGTTTGCACCCTGAAAGTTCTTCCCTCTGAAGTAAATGTTACCAATAAAATGATTTTCAATGACTGATCTCTTTATGCTGTGTGAACATACTTGTTATACAGCTATCATTCAGCTGCATCTACTCTGAACTTCTATAGGATTTAATTGCCGTATTGCATTGATTTGTTTCTGTAAGGACTATTTTGAATTAAATCAGTTGGTGTAAGCTAAAAGAATGATATAATAGTTCCAAAATTAAGAACAAACTAACGTGCGTCTCCTACCTTGATTCTTCTGACTGCTTCTTGTAACGGTTATTGTTAAAAACATGCTTTATCTTTTCAAACACATGTTTCACTGACATCCCCATGATGTTGCTTGGGAAAGGACTGTTTAAAATCTTCAAGGCCTTCTTTAAACAAATTTTAGATTGTTTGATGTCACCCATATGATAGTAGACCTATAAAAACACAGAATTAGGATGACTGTAACTCAGTTTGTAACAGCACAGCACCATCTTCACAGAAAAAATGACTTCAGGCTGTGAAGATTTCATAGATTATGACCGGGTAGTTATTTTTGGCTTTCAGGTAGCACAGAACCAGCAGGAATAACCTGGAAACCGCACAGTAATTTTGCAAACAGATACTTGTCTGTACATATACTTACCTGTTTCTGGCCAGTAGTAAATCTTGCTTCTGCAACAGCTAGCTTTGGAAGTCTAATAGTGGGAAGCATTTTTTTCTTTTTTTTACCTTAGATGAAATGTTTCCAGTAAGTTTATGTACTGAGTACAACATACTACGCCATTCTCACTGGTTCTTTTGATCTGTTATGTAATAAGATGGAACAGAAAGGCAGGATGGTATACTGTATGTTCTCAGACTTATTAAATGAAATATACTAAGGAAAATCTGTAGCCATTAGTATAGATTTTTAATCCTAGCTGTTGTTTTAGTGGAACTGCAGATGCTACAGGCTGTTGAGGTACGATGTATTCACGTTTGCTGTTACATATTCTCAGATGCAGTCAGTAAACAGGATAGCTAACATACAGTGGTAGCTTTCTGCAGGCATATAAAGACTGGCAGCTCAGGACATATTCAGTCAACTAGTACACGCTGTTAAATATACATAAAGGAACAAGTATTTTTATGGATGCATACGGAAATCAGCTGCTATTTATCAAATGTTCTTTTAAGGTTTGTAAACAAATGTGGACATTTATTTTGAAACTGTTCAGCTATCCAAAGTATTAGCAACCAGAACCTGATTAGCATTTCACCACAATTGCAGGAAGGTCAGATCCTCTGGAAAATGCCTCTGATAATTATTGTAGAGTAGCACAAGCTTTATAAACAGTGAGTGCTGCTATTTTAGTCACATAAGGTTCTTATAGAGAACCATGGCATCTTACAAGACTAAAGGGAGTGATTGTATAAGCGGATTCATTAGTAATGCTGAACCTTTATGTTTTCGATTTAAGTTCGGGTCCAATGGCTGTCTCATGCTTATCATTTTGGATAGCTGTAAACACCAAAGCTTGGCCATGGAGACAACTGTCAGACAAAACTATTGTCTTGTATTTCCCCTGCAGAACTGTAACTCGTGAATAGACATAAGTCTTCCTTTCTCTGCAGTAACTAAGAGGTGCTTGTTCTAGAGGGATCCTCTGAGGAAGGCCCAAGTCATGAACAGAGTCTAACTCCTCACGCATTACCCACTCAAAAGGCCTGAATCTAATATGAGACATAAAACAAAACCTGCTGAAGAGACAGGTTTGGCTCCCAGAGATTGCTCTGTCTCTGGAATATACTTCCCATACACGTCAAACAGAGTACTTTGCTGACACTCTTCAAGCGCAACTTTGATGAGTTGATGGGAAACCACAAATTGTCCCAGGGGTTCCACCTGTGTCCCTCACTGACAGGGGTGACAAGTTCTGACTGAGGTTTCTTTCACGGGATAAACTCTTGGCTTGGCTCCTTCATTTTGTTATTTCAGATGTTGAACAAAGCATTTTAAAGGCTTCAGCATGATAGGGGCAATTTTTTAGTTGGAAGTCAACCAGATGGAGGATCTCCAGTTTATGTGGTCACTGCAACTTAAACAAACAATCAAACTTACATGGACTAGAATTCAATACCTACCAAATACTTACATTCCAAAGCAAAGGAGGTGTAGCTTCCTGCTTTATTTTTAGAATGATTCTGTTATTAAATAAAAATTATCCTTCAGAAACACTGTAACGAACTGCATCAAACAAACCTGCTATACAGCTCCAGTGGTAACCGGACTGGTGGCACAAATAGGTGGAAGGGGGCAGGAAAGGCACTAACAGAAACCATTACTTCAGAGAATTATAAAGCTAATTGGTTGTAATCATCAAAGCTATTTTCCAGAGGTTCTGACTTTCTTACAACTGTTGTGAAATGCTAACCAGGTTGTGGTTGTCAATACTTTAAAAATAAATATCCACATTTGTGCACAGCTTAAAAGAATATTACTGGGAAGCATTGCTACTCTGTTTTTGGGTAGTAAGGCAGGTTTAATTATGTCGTGAAAAAAAAATCAAGAAATACCAGACTTCCCTGTCTACAGACGTATGATAAGACATAAGCTATCATGTCAGGCCCTCAGATTTATTAAGGGTTACCGTAAACCAGGTCAGTATAGTGCCGTCAGGCCCTCAGATTTATTAAGGGTCATTATACACCAGGTCAGTATAGTGCTGTCAGGCCCTCAGATTTATTAAGGGTCATTATACACCAGGTCAGCATAGTGCTGTCAGGCCCTCACATTTATTAAGGGTCATTATACACCAGGTCAGTATAGTGCTGTCAGGCCCTCAGATTTATTAAGGGTCATTATACACCAGGTCAGTATAGTGCTGTCAGGCCCTCAGATTTATTAAGGGTTATCATACAGCAGGTCAGTATAGTGCTGTCAGGCCTGCAGATTTATTAAGGGTTATCATATATCAGGTCAGTATAGTACTGTCACGCCTGCAGATTTATTAAGGGTTATCATACACCAGGTCAGTAGAGTGCTGTCAGGCCCTCAGATTTAGGGTTATCATACACCAGGTCAGTATACTACTGTCAGGCCTGAAGATTTATTAAGGGTTACCATATACCAGGTCAGTATAGTGCTGTCAGGCCCTCAGATTTATTAAGGGTCATTATACACCAGGTCAGTATGGTGCTGTCAGGCCCTCAGATTTATTAAGGGTTACCATAAACCAGGTCAATATAGTGCTGTCAGGCCCTCAGATTTATTAAGGGTCATTATACACCAGGTCAGTATAGTGCTGTCAGGCCCTCAGATTTATTAAGGGTCATTATACACGAGGTCAGTATAGTGCTGTCAGGCCCTCAGATTTATTAAGGGTTATCATACAGCAGGTCAGTATAGTGCTGTCAGGCCTGCAGATTTATTAAGGGTTATCATATATCAGGTCAGTATAGTACTGTCACGCCTACAGATTTATTAAGGGTTATCATACACCAGGTCAGTAGAGTGCTGTCAGGCCCTCAGATTTAGGGTTATCATACACCAGGTCAGTATACCACTGTCAGGCCTGAAGATTTATTAAGGGTTACCATATACAAGGTCAGTATAGTGCTGTCAGGCCCTCAGATTTATTAAGGGTTATCATACACCAGGTCAGTAGAGTGCTGTCAGGCCCTCAGATTTATTAAGGGTTATCATACACCAGGTCAGTATACCACTGTCAGGCCTGCAGATTTATTAAGGGTTACCATATACCAGGTCAGTACAGTGCTGTCAGACCCTCAGATTTATAAAGGGTTATCACACACCAGGTCAGTATAGTGCTGTCAGGCCCGTAGATTTATTAAGGGCTATCATACACCACGTCAGTAGAGTGCTGTCAGGCCCTCAGATTTATTAAGGGTTACCATATACCAGGACAGTATAGTGCTGTCAGGCCCACAGATGTATTAAGGGTTATCATACACCAGGTCAGTATAGCGCTGTCAGGCCCTCAGACTTATTAAGGTTTACCATACACCAGGTCAGTATACTGCTGTCAGGCCCTCAGATTTATTAAGGGTAATCATATAGCAGGTCAATATAGTGCTGTCAGACCTGCAGATTTATTAAGGGTTATCATATACCAGGTCAGTATGGTGCTGTCAGGCCCTCAGATTTATTAAGGGTTGTCATATACCAAGTCAGTATAATGCTATCAGGGCCTCAGATTTATTAAGGGTTATCATACAGCAGGTCAGTCTAGTGCTGTCACGACTGCAGATATATTAAGGGTTATCATACAGCAGGTCAGTAGAGTGCTTTCAGGCCCATAGATTTATTTAGGGTTATCATATACGAGGTCAGTATAGTGCTGTCAGGCCCTCAGATTTATTAAGGGTTATCATACAGCAGGTCAGTCTAGTGCTGTCAGGACTGCAGATTTTTTAAGGGTTATCATATACGAGGTCAGTATAGTGCTGTCAGGCCGGCAGATTTTTTAATTATCATCATACAGCAGGTCAGTATAGTGTTGTCAGGCCTGCAGATTTATTAAGGGTTATCATACAGCAGGTCAGTATAGTGCTGTCAGGCACGTAAATTTATTAAGGGTTATCATACAGCAGGTCAGTTTAGTGCTGTCAGGCCTGCAGATTTTTTAAGGTTTATCATACAGCAGATCAGTATAATGCTGTCTGGTCTGCAGATTTATTAAGGGTTACAATATACAAGGTCAGTATACTGCTGTAAGGCCCTCAGATTTATTAAGGGTTATCATATAGCAGGTCAGTATAGTGCTGTCAGGCCCTCAGATTTATTAAGGGTTATTATACACCAGATCAGTATAGTGCTATCAGGCTGTCAGATTTATTAAGGGTTATCATACAGAAGGTCAGTATAGTCCTGTCAGGCCTGCACATTTATTAAAGGTTATCATATACCAGGTCAGTATATTGCAGTCAGGCCCTCAGATTTATTAAGTGTTATCATACAGCAGGTCAGTATAGTGCTGTCAGACCCTCAGATTTATTAAGGGTTATCATATACCAGGTCAGTATAGTGCTGTCAGGCCCGTAGATTTATTAAGGGTTATCAAACAGCAGGTCAGTATAGTGCTGTCAGTCTCTCAGATTTATGAAGGGTTATCATACAGCAGCTCAGTATAGTGCTATCTGGTCCTCAGATTTTTTAAGGGTTATCACACACCAGGTCAGTATAGTGCTGTCAGGCCCTCAAATTTATTAAGGGTTATCATACAACAGGTCAGTATAGTGCAGTGAGGCTAGGAGATTTTTTACGGGTTATCATACAGCATGTCAGTATAGTGCTGTCAGGCCCGGAGATTTATTAAGGGTTATCATACAGCAGGTCAGTATAGTGCTGTCAGACCCTCTGATTTATTAAGGGTTATCATTCACCAGGTCAGTATAGTGCTGTCAGGCCTGCAGATTTATTAAGGGTTATCATATACCAGGTCAGTATACTGCTATCAGGCCCTCAGATTTGTTAAGGGTTATAATACACCAGGTCAGTATAGTGCTGTCAGGCCTGCAGATTTATTAACGGTTATCATACATCAGGTCAGTAGAGTGCTGTCAGGCCCTCAGATTTATTAAGGGTTATAATATACCAGGTCAGTATACTGCTGTCAGGCCCTCAGATTTATTAAGGGTTGACATACAGCAGGTCAGTATAATGCTGCCAGACCCTCAGATTTATTAAGGATTATCATACACTAGGTCAGTATAGTGCTGTCAGGCCTGCAGATTTATTAAGGGTTATCATATACCAGGCAAGTAGAGTGCTGTCAGGCCATCAGATTTATTAAGGGTTATCATACACCAGGTCAGTATAGTGCTGTCAGGCACATAGATTTATTAAGGATTATCATACAGCAGGTCAGTTTAGTGCTGTCAGGTCTGCAAATTTTTTAAGGTTTATCATACAGCAGGTCAGTATAATGCTGTCTGGCCTGCAGATTTATTAAGGGTTATAATATACCAGGTCAGTATAGTGCTGTCAGTCCCTCAGATTTATTAAGGTTTATCAAACACCAGGTCAGAATAGTGCTGTCAGGCCCACAGATTTATTAAGGGTTATCATAAAGCCGGTCAGTATAGTGCTGTCAGGCCTGCACATTTATTAAAGGTTATCATATACCAGGTCAGTATAGTGCAGTCAGGCCCTCAGATTTATTAAGGGTTATCATACTGCAGGTCAGTATAGTGCTGTCAGGCCTTCACATTTATTAAGGGTTATCACACACCAGGTCAGTATAGTGCTGTCAGGCCCTCAGATTTATTAAGAGTTATCACACAACAGGTCAGTATAGTGCAGCCAGGCCAGGAGATTTATTAAGGGTTATCATACACCAGATCAGTATAGTGCTGTCAGGCCTGGAGATTTATTAAGGGTTATCATACACCAGGTCAGTATAGTGCTGTCAGGCCCTCAGATTTATTAAGGGTTATCATACAGCGGGTCAGTATAGTGCTGTCAGGCCCATATATTTATTAAGGGTTATCATAGAGCAGGTCAATATAGTGCTGTCAGGTCTGGAGATTTATTAAGGGTTATCATGCACCAAGTCAGTAGAGTGCTGTCAGGCCCTCAGATTTATTAAGGGTTATCAAATACCAGGTCAGTATAGTGCTATCAGGCCCTCAGATTTATTAAGGGTTATCATATACCAGGTCAATATAGTGCTGTCAGGCCCGTAGATTTATTACCGGTTACCACACAGCAGGTCAGTATAGTGCTGTCAGTCCTGCAGATTTATTAAGGGTTATCATATACGAGATCAGTATAGTGCTGTCAGGCCCTCAGATATATTAAGGGTTATCATACAGCAGGTCAGTCTAGTGCTGTCAGGCCTGCTGATTTATTAAAGGTTATCATACAGCAGGTCAGTATAGTGCTGTCAGGCCCAAAGATTTATTAAGGTCTATCATACAGCAGGTAAGTATAGTGCTGTCAGGCTTGCAGATTTATTAAGGGTTATCATACAGCAGGTCAGTATAGTGCTGTCAGGCATGTAGATTTATTAAGGGTCATCATACAGCAGGTCAGTTTAGTCATGTCAGGCCTGCAGATTTTTTAAGGGTTATCATAAAGCAGGTCAGTATAATGCTGTTTGGCCTGCAGATTTATTAAGGGTTATCATATACCATGTCAGTATAGTGCTGTAATGCCCTCAGATTTATTAAGGATTATCATACAGCAGGTCAGTATAGTGCTGTCAGGCCCTCAGATTTATTAGGCGTTATCATACAGCAGGTCAGTATAGTGCTGTCAGGCCTGCAGATTTATTAAGGGTTATCATATACCATGTCAGTATAGTGCTGTAATGCCCTCAGATTTATTAAGGGTTATCATACACCAGGTCAGTATAGTGCTGTCAGGCCAGTATGTTTATTAAGGGTTATCATACAGCAGGTCAGTATACTGCTGTCAGGCCCTCAGATTTATTAAGGGTTATCATACACCAGGTCAGTATAGTGCTGTCAGGCCTGTAGATTTCTTAAGGTTATCACAGAGCAGGTCAGTGTAAGCCGCGGAGTTGCAGCGGTAGCATTGTTGCCTCACAGCAAGAGGTTCTCCCGTTCGATTCTCGAGGGGGACCACAATCTGTGTGGAGTCTGCATGTCCGCCCCGTGGTTGAGTGGCATTCGAAAGACATGCATAGAATGGGCATGCCTTCAATGAAGGTTGGGCATCAAGCTGGCAGCTCGGCACCTGTAAAAAAATCTACTGCCAATCATTAGCGGACCGGAGGTCCACTGTGGCGACCCCTAATCGGGAAAAGCCTAAACAAAAACAACACAACACAGCAGGTCAGGATATTGCTGTCATATCCTCAGCTTTATTAAGGTTATCATACAACAGGTCAGTATAGTGCTGTCAGGACCATATATGTATTAAGGGTTATCACACAGCAGGTCAGTATAGTGCGGTCATGCCCTCAGATTTATTATGGGTTATCACACATCAGGTCAATATAGTGCTACCAGGCCCTCAGATTTATTAAGGGCTATCATACACCAGTTCAGTATAGTGTTGTCAGGCCCTCAGATTTAGTAAGGGGTATCACACAGCAGGTCAGTATAGGGCTGTCAGGCCCTCAGATTTATTAAGGGTTATCATACAGCAGGTCAGTATAGTGCTGTCAGTCCCTCAGATTTATTAATGGTTATCATACAGCAGGTCAGTATATTGCTGTCAGGCCCTCAGATTTATTAAGGGTTATCATACAGCAGGTCAGTAAAGTGCTGTCAGGCCCATAGATTTATGAAGGGTTATAAAACACCAGGTCAGTATAGTGCTGTCAAGCCTGCAGATTTATTAAGGGTTATCACACACCAGGTCAGTATAGTGATGTCAGGCCCTCAGATTTATTCAGGGTTATAATACCGCAGGTAAGTTTTGTGCTGTCTCAGGCCCTCAGATTTATTAAGGTTTATCATATACCAGGTCAGTATTGTACTGTCAGGCCTCAGATGTATTAAGGGTTATCAGAGAGGAAGTAAGTAGTGTGCTGTCAGGCCCTCAGATTTATTATGGGTTATCAGAGAGGAAGTAAGTAGTGTGCTGTCAGGCCCTCAGATTTATTAAGGGTTATCTTACAGCAGGTCAGTACAGTGCTAGCAGTCCCTCAGATTTATTAAGGGTTATCATACACCAGGTCAGTATTGTACTGTCAGGCCTCAGATGTATTAAGGGTTATCAGAGAGGAAGTAAGTAGTGTGCTGTGAGGCCCTCAGATTTATTATGGGTTATCACACATCAGGTCATTATAGTGCTGTTAGGCCGTCAGATTTTTTAAGGGTTATCATACACCAGTTCAGTATAGTGCTGTCAGACCCTCAGATTTAGTAAGGGTTATCACACAGCAGGTCAGTATAGTGCTGTCAGGCCCTCAGATTTATTAAGGGTTATCTTACAGCAGGTCAGTATAGTGCTGTCAGTCCCTCAGATTTATTAATGGTTATCATACAGCAGGTCTGTATATTGCTGTCAGGCCCGTAGATTTATGAAGGGTTATAAAAAACCAGGTCAGTGTAGTGCTGTCAGGCCCTCAGATTTATTAAGGTTTATGACACACCAGGTCAGTATAGTGCTGTCAGGCCGTCAGATTTATTAACGATTATCACAAAGCAGGTCAGTATAGTGCTGTCAGGCCCTCAGATTTATTAAGGGTTATCATACAGCAGGTCAGTATAGTGCTGTTGGGCCCTCAGATTTATTAATGGTTGCAATACAGCAGGTAAGTATTGTGCTGGCAGGCCCTCAGATTTATTAAGGTTTATCATATACCAGGTTAGTATAGTGCTATCAGTCCCTCAGATTTATTAGGTGTTATCATACACCAGGTCAGTATAGTGCTGTCAGGCCCTCAGATTTATTAATTGTTATTATATAGCAGGTCAGTATAGTGCTGTTGGGTCCTCAGATTTATTAAGGGTTATCATACACCAACCAGGTCAGTATAGTGCTATCAGGCTCACAGATTTATTAAGGGTTATCATACAGCAGGTCAGTATAGTGCTGTCAGGCCTGCACATTTATTAAAGGTTATCATATACCAGGTAAGTATAGTGCAGTCAGGCCCTCAGATTTATTAAGTGTTATCATACACCAGGTCAGTATAGTGCTGTAAGGCCCTCAGATTTATTAACGGTTATAATACCGCAGGTAAGTTTTGTGCTGTCAGGCCCTCAGATTTATTAAGGTTTATCATATACCAGGTCAGTACAGTGCTAGCGGTCCCTCAGATTTATTAAGGGTTATCATACACCAGGTCAGTATTGTACTGTCAGTCCCTCAGATTTATGAAGGGTTATCATACAGCAGGTCAGTATAGTGCTATCTGGCCCTCAGATTTTTTAAGGGTTATCACACACCAGGTCAGTATAGTGCTGTCAGGCCCTCAGATATATTAAGGGTTATCATACAGCAGGTCAGTATAGTGCTGTCAGGCCCAGAGATTTATTAAGGGTTATCATACAGCAGGTCAGTATAGTGCTGTCAGACCCGTATATTTATTAAGGGTTATCATACAGCAGCTCAGTATAGTGCTGTCAGAACCTCAGCTTTATTAAGGGTTATCATACACCAGGTCAGTATAGTGCTGTCAGGCCTGCAGATTTTTTAAGGGTTATCATACAGCAGGTCAGTATAATGCTGTCTGGCCTGCAGATTAATTAAGGGTTATCATATACCATGTCAGTATAGTGCTGTAATGCCCTCAGATTTATTAAGGGTTCTCATAGAGCACGTCAGTGTAGTGCTGTCAGGCCATCAGATTTATTAAGAGTTATCATAAAGCAGGTCAGTAGAGTGCTGTCAGGCCCTCAGATTATTATAGCAATAACCCACGCCTGGGTGTGGGTAATGCTGGATTTACCCACGGTTGGCGTGGTTTGGTCCCGAGGGCGAGGACCAAACAAAGACAACCGTGGTAAATCATTACCCACCCAGAAATGGGTTATTATTATACCATGGTGTTAGTTTGTTTTGTATTATGTTTGTATTGTTATTTATGTTTTTGTTTGCTTTTTTTTGTATTCTTCCACTTTTTGTGAGATAAAATAGTCCACACTTTCAGTTTGTGTTTATTGTTTATTTCTGTTTTAATTTAAATACATGTCATTTTTTAGTTTTTCAGGAAATGTTAGGAAAGGGTAGGTGGTGCTTGGTATAATATAGTTTAAGCAGTGTAGAAGTTTATAACGTGTAGTTATGTTTTAGTAGTTATAGGTATGTTGAAATGTGGTGTAGTTTTAATTTGTATTAATGTTTTTAAAATATGTACTTTTACTATTTGGTCACTAGATGGTGGTGTTGTATGCGCTTTTATTAGATGTATGCTGATGTGGACGTTTGGTATGTTGTGTGTTTTTGACTTTGTGAGGGATTTGTGGTGTGTTTTTAGTATGTACATTTTTGGAGTTGTCTGTGTATAGGTATTGTTGGGAATACAGGTAAGTGAATGGTTTTATGAGAATGCTTGGTTTTATTGTGTTATAAGTGGTGATTATGTAGTGTGTGTGTGATGTATTTGCGACTGCATGACTTTTTATTTTTTTAGTGTTCGAGGTGAGGGAATGAGGAGTGTAGTATGGAAATTGGTTAGTTTTCTGTGTTTTCGTTAAATTGTTGTGTGTTTTGGGTATTAGATTTACTTTACTTTACTGTTTATTTGCTGTCGCCGCATGATATTTAGCGACTGGAATTTTTGCGTTGTTTCTTGTAGGATTTACTATGTGCACACTGGTTGGATTAGCCAATCAGCATGCACGTTTGTCGGGTTTGCGATGTTCGCATGGTATAATAAGGGTTATCATATACCAGGTAAATATAGTGCTATCAGGCCCTCAGATTTATTAAGGGTTATCATACACCAGGTCAGTATAGTGCTTTCAGGCCCATAGATTTATGACAGCTTATCATACACCAGATCAGTATAGTGCTGTCAGGCCCATAGATTTATTAAGGTTTATCATACACCAGGTCAGTATAGTGCTGTCAGTCCCTCAGATTTATTAAGGGTTATCATACAGCAGGTCAGTATAGTGCTGTCAGGCCCGTAGATTTATTAAGGGCTATCACACAGCAGGTCAGTATAGTGTTGTCAGTCCCTCAGATTTATGAAGGGCTATCATAAAGCAAGTCAGTATAGTGCTGTCAGGCCCTCAGACTTATTAAGGATTATCACATGCCAGGTCAGTATAGTGCTGTCAGGCCCTCAGATTTATTAAGGGTTATCATAAAACAGGTCAGTATAGTGCAGCCAGACCAGGAGATTTATTAAGGGTTATCATACAGCAGGTCAGTATACTGCTGTCAGGTCTACAGATTTATTAAGGGTAATCATACAGCAGATCAGTATAGTGCTGTCAGGCCCATATATTTATTAAGGCTTATTATACAGCAGGTCAGTATAGTGCTGTCAGGCCCTCAGATTTATTAAGGGTTATCATACACCAGGTCAGCATAGTGCTGTCAGGCCTGCAGATTTTTTAAGGGTTATTATACAGCAGGTCAGTATAATGCTGTCTGGCCTGCAGATTTATTAAGGGTTATCATATACCATGTCAGTATAGTGCTGTAATGCCCTCAGATTTATTAAGGGTTATCATACAGCAGGTCAGTATAGTGCTGTCAGGCCCTCAGATTTATTAAGGGTTATCATACAGCAGGTCAGTATACTGCTGTCAGGCCCTCAGATTTATTTAAGGGTTATCATATACCAGGTCAGTATACTGCTGTCAGACCTGTAGATTTATTAAGGGTTATCACAGAGCAGGTCAGTGTAAGCCGTGGAGGTGCAGCGGTAGCGTTGTTGCCTCACAGCAAGAGGTTTTCCCGTTCGATTCTCGGGGGGGGGGGGAGTGCCATCTGTGTGGAGTCTGCATGTCCTCCCCGCAGTTGAGTGGCGTTCAATAGACATGCATAGAATGGGCATGCCTTCGATGAAGGCTGGGCATTGAGCTGGCAGCTCGGCACCCGTAAAAAAATCTACTGCCAATCATTAGTGGACCGGAGTTCCACTGTGGTGACCCCTAATCGGGGAAAAGCCTAAAGAAACACAACAGAGCAGGTCAGTATAATGATGTCAGGCCCTCAGCTTTATTAAGGGTTAGCATACACCAGGTCAGTATAGTGCTGTCAGGACCATATATGTATTAAGGGTTATCACACAGCAGGTCAATATAGTGCTGTCAGGCCCTCAGATTTATTATGGGTTATCACACATCAGGTCAGTATAGTGCTGTCAGGCCCTCAGATTTATTAAGGGTTATCATACAGCAGGTCAATATAGTGCTGTCAGTCCCTCAGATTTATTAATGCTTATCATACAGCAGGTCAGTATATTGCTGTCAGGCCCGTAGATTTATAAATGGTTATAAAACACCAGGTCAGTATAGTGCTGTCAGGCCTGCAGATTTATTAAGGGTGGGCGGCGCAGTGGTGCAGCGGTTAACACTGTCAACACACAGCAAGAGGTTTTCCAGTTCGATTCTCGGCTGGGGTGCCTTCTGTGTGGAGTTTGCATGTTCTCCCTGCATTTGCGTGGGTTTCCTCCGGATACTCCGGTTTCCTCCCACATTCTAAAGACATGCTTCTGGAGCATTTCTCCCTGGGCCTCCACTGAAAACATGATCTGTGGAACCTAGTCGGACTTTCCCGGTCAACAAATGTTAAATAAAAAAAAAAAAAAAATGATCACATACCAGGACAGTATAGTGCTGCCAGGCCCTCAGATTTATAAGGGTTATCACAAAGCAGGTCAGCATAGTGCTGTCAGGCCCTCAGATTTATTAAGGTTTATCATATACCAGGTCAGTATAGTGCTGTCAGGCCCTCAGATTTATAAGGGTTATCACAAAGCAGGTCAGCATAGTGCTGTCAGGCCCTCAGATTTATTAAGGGATACCATACAGCAGGTGAGTATACTGCTGTCAGGCCCACAGATTTATTAATGGTTATAATACAGCAGGTTAGTTTTGTGCTGTCAGGCCCTTAGATTTATTAAGGGTTATCACAAAGCAGGTCAGTATAGTGCTGTCAGGCCCTCAGATTTATGAAGGGTTATCACAAAGCAGGTCAGTATAGTGCTGTCAGGCCGTCAGATTTATTAAGGTTTATCATACAGCAGGTCAGTAAAGTGCTGTCAGGCCCGTAGATTTATGAAAGGTTATAAAACACCAGGTCAGTATAGTGCTGTCAGTCCCTCAGATTTATTAATGGTTATCATATAGCAGGTCAGTATATTGCTGTCAGGCCTGTAGATTTATAAAGGGTTATAAAACACCAGGTCAGAATAGTGCTGTCAGGCCTGCAGATTTATTAAGAGTTATCACACACCAGGTCAGTATAGTGCTGTCAGGCCCTCAGATTTATTAAGGGTTATCACAAAGCAGGTCAGTATAGTGCTGTTAGGCTCTCAGATTTTTTAAGGTTTATCATACAGCAAGTAAGTAGAGTGCTGCCAGGCCCTCAGATTTATTAAGGGTTATCACACATCAGGTCAGTATAGTGCTGTCAGGCTCTCAGATTTATTAAGGGATATCATACACCAGTTCAGTATAGTGCTGTCAGGCCCTCAGATTTAGTAAGGTGGTGCTGCGGTAGCGTTGTCACCTCACAGTAAGATGCTGTCTGGTTCGATTTCTGCGTGGAGACATGCGTGAATGGGAGACATGTGTGAATGGGCGTAGTTTCATTGAAGGTTGTGCATCAGGCCTGGCAAGCCGGTACGTAAAAATCAACTGCCAATCATTAGCGGTCTAGAGTTCCGCTGTGGCGACCCCTAACCGGGAAAAGCCGAAAGACACAAAAATCACACAGCAGGTCAGTATAGTGCTGTCAGGCCCTCAGATTTATTAAGGGTTATCATACAGCAGGTCAGTATAGTGCTGTCAGTCCATCAGATTTATTAATGGTTATCGTACATCAGGTCAGTATATTGCTGTCAGGCCCGTAATTTTATGAAGGATTATAAAAAAACAGGTCAGTATAGTGCTGTCAGGCCTGCAGATTTATTAAGGGTTATCATACAGCAGGTCAGTATAGTGCTGTTAGGCCCTCAGATTTATTAATGGTTGCAATACAGCAGTTAAGTATTGTGCTGGCAGGCCCTCAGATTTATTAAGGTTTATCATATACCAGGTCAGTATAGTGCTATCAGTCCTTTAAATTTATAGGTTCATAGGTTCATACTAGGCTATCTGCCCTAGGGCATTTATAAGCCTAGCCAGAGTGTGTCTGGCTTTCGCCACCCATTTTAAATTAATTTTGCTATGCCCTTTTTCGAGGTTAGTATACTGTGCCTCTGTCTAACAGTGACACAGAAGTGATACCCGGGGTAAACCTACAATCTCCCATCCACTCATCAAGATTCCTCTTGAAGAGAGTCAATGAGGGACTCTGCCTAACCTGGACTGGGATTTTATTCCAGAGTGAAGGGAGCCTAAGACTGCTACCCCAACAATCTGTATTTGACTAGCAAATGTCAGAAGAAGGGGACCTGGGCCAGGAAGATGGGCGTGAGTGGCCAGGGATGGCTCACCCATCTTGGGAGGTCACAAAACAAGCTGATAGACTATTAAGTTCTCATACTCCCTACATAAAGTAAATGACACCACTGTGAAAATCTGAGTACTTCAGACTCTGTCTCAATCTTTCTCCACTTAATATTTTTTGTTTCTGCCATTCACAAAACTAGAATCTGGTTACAAAGTTTTAAACTTTGCGAAGGTAGTCATTAGGTTAGCAGCACGTTGTTGGCTGATTTGTGAGCTCTAAATTCTGCCTTGTTAATAGGGAAGCCAAGAAGGCAGAGCTGGCATATGGAAGCAGGCTTTAAAATGAACTGATACCGTATGCCCTCCTGCAGCAGTCACCATAGGTTCATAGGTTCATACTAGGCTATCTGCCCTAGGGCATTTATAAGCCTAGCCAGAATGTGTTTGGCTTTCACCACCCATTTTAAATTTATTTTGCTATGCCCTTTTTCGAGGTTAGTATACTGTGCCTCTGTCTAACAGTGACACAGAAGTGATACCCGGGGTAAACCTACGATCTCCCATCCACTCATCAAGATTCCTCTTGAAGAGAGTCAATGAAGGACTCTGCCTAACCTGGACTGGGATTTTATTCCAGAGTGAAGGGAGCCTCTGGGTTATGAATCTGTCCCTCCAGCATGTCCTATTTATTTCAGTGCTGAGGTTCAAGTCTCTCGAGCGCGTAGCTCGATGGGATTTGGATTTTCTGAGGTGCAGCATGTCCATTAATTCCGGGTTGGACGTGGCTTTATACATCAGGCACAGATCGCCTCTTAGCAGGCGGAATGCCACTGACTAGAGCTGGAGTTTCTTTAACCGGGCAGCATATGGCATCTGTTTGAGCCCTTTGATCCTCTTGGTGAGGTACTTTTGGGGTCTTTCCAGTTGCTGCAGGTGTCTGGTAAGGTACATCCCAAAAGGGGCATTGTACTCAATTATAGGCCTGATGAGGGATGAGTAAAGAGGCACGATGACCTCCCCTGATCTAGATGTGAATCCCTTCATGATTAGGTGGGCTATATAAAATGTTTTTCTAACCACTTTGGCCATGTGGTTGTCAAATGAGAGATTGCTATCAACTTGGGTCCCCAGGTCCCTAATTACTTCTTCTGCACTTAATGGATTACCACCTATGTGGTAATTTGTGAGTACTTTGTTTTTGCCAAAGGGGATGACTATACACTTTTTGGGGTTTAGCTTGAGGCCATGGCTCTGGCACCAGTTGTCTGTTTCTATGAGGCCCTTTTGGAGGATGCTTGTGTCAGCTGGAGAGTCGATTATGGCACCCAGTTTGCAGTCATCTCTGAACTTGGTCAGCCACAGTCCTTTCGTGTTGGCCTGTACCTCCGAGAAATATATACCGAACAAGAGAGGTCCCAGGACTGAGCCTTGTGGGACGCCACTTGTAACTGGTTTGGAGTCTAGCATGGCTCCAGCAATTCTAACCATGTGGGTTCTGTCCTTGAGCCAGTTTGCAACCCATCTAGTGACATAGGGGTTTATATTTAAGCTGGTGAGCTTATCTATAATGCCCGAGTGGGGTATTGTATCAAAGGCTTTTTCGAGGTCCAGGTAGGCTGTGTGGACCACCTTTCCCTCGTCAATGGCCTTGGTGACAGTTTCAAAGAAATCAACCAGGTTTAAGAAGCAGGATCTGCCCTTAACAAAGCCGAACTGGGTAGGATCCAGTAGTCTGTAGGTCCCCAATATCTTTATTTATGAGGTCCATGATGATCTTTTCCATAGCTTTGCAGACCAAGCTAGTCAGGCTTATGGGGTGATAGTTTACAGGATCTGTTGAGGCACCACCTTTGTAGAGAGGGTCCACCTGTTGCTGTACGCCACTCTTTGGGTACATATCCTGTAGTAAGGCTGAGATTGAACAGTAGTTTTATGTTTGGGTTTAGCTCTTCTTGGAGTTCATGTAGGACGCAGCCCGGGACACCGTCTGGTCCCATTGATGCTGTGTTTTTTTGCTTTGGAGAGGGCAGCTCTTACCTGAGCATCTGAGATGTCAGGGGGGCAGCACTCTGCTGGGATAGATATTTGCCCTTTTGGTGGGGGGGGGAGTTAGCACTGAACCTGTCAGCTAGGATGTTTACAATGTCTGTGGGTTCGGTGTATTTTTTGTCATTTTGGACTAATTCTGAGCATATCTGGGAATTCCCACCCAGGTTCCTAACATAACTAAAGAAAGCCTTGTGATTATCCTTAGTGTCCTGTGCAATTTTTCTCTCGAAGCTGGCCTTAGACGATTTTATGAGTGCACGTAGTTTTTTGCTAATACTAATCAGAGATGCTTTCCCTTTTTGAGATTTTGCTCTATCATGTAGTAGCTTCCTCCTCCTATTGTATAGTTTGTTTATGGCTAGGGTCCACCAGACAGGACGTCTGCCTTTGGAGGATTGGGTCTTGGTTTTATTTGGGATTGCATGATCCATGCATTCCTGAAGGTGTTCATAGAATGCGTTTATAAAGGATTCTGCGGTCTGGGATGTATTTTCCACAGGCCCAGGGGCTTTGAAGGATTCCACCTCGGTTTTGAGGAGTGTGAAATTTGCTTTAGAGAAGTTTTTCACTGTGGTTTCAGGGCAGGGGGTGGAGTCGGGATGTGAATATCCAGTGAGATTAGTTTACGGTCTGATCTTACCAGTGAGGGATACACTTCTGGTCTGGAGCATAGAGTCCCCATGTTGGTGATGATCAGGTCCAGTATGTTTTCCTCTCTTGTGGGAGTGGTAACAAGTTGTTCCATAGCATTTGAGTTTATAAATTCTAGGAACCTTTGGGCTAGGGTGTTGGAGCTAGAGTAATGCTCCCAGTCTATGTTTGGGTAGTTGAAGTTGCCCAATATAATGGTGTTTGGAGAGACCTTCATATTTTCCAGTGTTCTCAGGAAGGCCGAGTGGGGTTCCTGGGTTTGGGAGGGTGGTCTGTAGCAGGCTATAAACTGGAAGGCAGTTTTGCCCACTGTTAGTTGCACATGGATAGTCTCTGATGCTTCGTGCTGTGCCACCAACCTGGAGGTGTGGGTATCTTTGATGAATATTGATACTCCTCCTCCTTTTGTGGTTCGGTCCAAGTTTTGGGGCTGAAAAGCATGGTATGAGGTATAACCTGGTAGAGCTGGGGTGCTCTCGGGAGCCTTGAACCAGGTTTCTGTTACTGCATAGATATCAATGTTCTCCATGCTAAGGAGAGTTTCGAGTCCGTGCATCTTGAGGTTTAGACTTCTGGCGTTGAGTAGCATTACTCTTAGTTTCTTATCCCTTGTGATACCTATGGAGGTGGATTTGTATTTTGAGCCTTGCCTAAAAAAGGCACTATGGGGGTAGCAAGAGCCTTTGCCAATATCTGAAAGCCCAGGGGTGACAGGTGCAAGCCGTCCCTAGCAAAGCATCGTGGCTTGTCGAGCATGTTATCCCAGGCTGACAGGCATTGGATCCCCTTTGAATGACACCAATACTTAAGCCAATTGTTGAAATTGATCATCTTGTCTTCATATTGTGGCATCATTCTTGGTGAGGGTAAGATGCTACTCAAGGTCAGAGTCATACCGGCCTGGGGTGCATGCTCAGAGAGCTCCTCTATGTCTCTTTTCATGTAGTCCAGGGAGGTACGTCTCAGGTCATTCACACCAGCATGTACAATGACTGAGTCATATTTGTACTTGCCTTGGAGTGACCTGAGTGTTTGTGTTATGTGGTGGATCCTAGCGCCTGACAGGCAGCTCACCATGACCTTCTCCTTGTTCAGCCTGGTGAGCGGGACGTCAGTGTGCCTGACGATAGAGTCACCTATTACAAGTGTATCAGGTGTGTTGTTTAGCCTTAAGGGCTGTGACTGTTTGGCACACTGGCTTTGTGAGCTATGTGTTGCACGTGTTTTGTTTTGGGGTAGCGGTTGCTTGGGTGTCTGCTTTGGAGGTCTCTGCTGCTTAGGCAGATTTTTATTTAGAGCCTCTGAGTATGTTTTTGTGTGTTTATGTGTTTGGTTTGCTGTCATGGTAGGTCTATGTGAGACTGGAATTGTAGTGAGTGTGGTTTCCTTTAAAAGGGTTATTAAGGGTTATCATACACCAAGTCAGTATAGTACTGTCAGGCCCTCAGATTTATTAAGGGTTATCATACAGCAAGTAAGTAGAGTGCTGTCAGGCCCTTTGATTTATTAAGGGTTATCATACACCAGGTCAGTATAGTGCTGTCAGGTCCTCAGATTTATTAATTGTTGTCATATAGCAGGACAGTATAGTGCTGTCGGGTCCTCACATTTATTAAGGGTTATACAGTACTTCAGTATAGTGCTGTCAGGCCCTCAGATTTATTAATTGTTATCATATAGCAGGTCAGTATAGTGCTGTCGGGCCCTCAGATTTATTAAGGATTGTCATACAGCAGGTCAGTCTAGTGCTGTCACAACCTCAGATTTATTAAGGGTTATCAGACAGCAGGTCAGTATATTTCTGTCAGGCCCACAGATTTATTAAGGGTTATCATACACCAGGTCAGTATAGTTCTGTCATGCCTGCAGATTTTTTAAGGGTTATCATATAGCAGGTCAGTGTAATGCTCTTAGTCCTGCAGATTTATTAAGGCTTATCATATATCAGGTCAGTATAGTGCTGTCAGGCCCTCAGATTTATTAAGGGTTATCATACAGCAGGTCAGTATAGTGCTGTCACACCCTCAGATTTATTAAGGGTTATTATATGCCAGGTCAGTATAGTGGGTTCAAGCCCGTAGATTTATTAAGGGTTATCACACAGCAGGTCAGTATAGTGCTGTCAGTCCCTCAATTTATTAAGGGTTTTCTTACACCAGGTCAGTATAGTGCTTTCAGGCCCTCAGATTTATTAAGTGTTATCTTACAGCAGGTCAGTATAGTGCTTTCAGGCCTGCAGATTTATTAAGGGTTATCATACAGCAGCTCAGTATAGTGCTGACAGGCCCGTAGAGTTATTAAGGGTTATCATACAGCAGGTAAGTATAGTGCTTTCAGGCACTCAGATTTATTAAGGGTTATCATACACCAGGTCAGTATACTGCTGTCACGCCCATAGATTTCTTAAGGGTTATCACACACCAGGTCAGTATAATGCTGACAGGTCAGTTGATTTATTAAAGGTTATCATACTGGAGGGCAGTATAGTGCTGTCAGTCCCTCAGATATATTAAAGTTTATCATACAGCAGGTCAGTATAATGCTGTCAGGCCCTGAGATTTATTAAGGGTTATCATATACTAGGTCAGTATAGTGCTGTCAGTCCCTCAGATTTATTAATGGTTATCACACACCAGATCAGTATAGTGCTCTCAGGCCCACAGATTTATTAAGGGTTATCATACAGCAGGTCAGTATAGTGCTGTCAGGCCCTCAGATTTATTAAGGGTTATCATACAGGAGGTCAGCATAGTGCTGCCAACCCTCAGATCTATTAATGATTATCATACAGCAGGTCAATATAGTGCTGTCAACCCTCAGATTTATTAAGGGTTATCATACAGCAGATCAGTATAGTGCTGTCAGGCCTGTAGATTTATTAAGGGTTATCATATAGCAGGTCAGTATAGTGCTGTCAGTCCCTCAGATTTATTAAGGGTTATCATACACCAGGTCAGTATAGTGCTGTCAGGCCCTCAGATTTATTAAGGGTTATTACACACCAGGTCAGTATAGTGCTGTCAGGCCCTCAGATTTGTTAAGGGTTATTATACAGCAGGTCAGTATAGTGCTGTAATGCCTGTAGATTTTTATAACAGTTATCATACAGCACGTCAGTATAGTGCTGTCAGGCCCATATATTTATTAAGGGTTATCATATACCAGTTCAGTATAGTGATTTAATGCCCTCAGATTTATTAAGGGTTATCATACAGCAGGTCATTATAGTGCTGTCAAGCCCTCAGATTTATTAAGGGTTATCATACAGCAGGTCAGTATAGTGCTGTCAGGCCCTCAGATGTATTAAGAGTTTTCAAACAGCAGGTCAGTATAGTGCTGTCAGGCCCTCACTGTTATTAAGGGTTATCATACAGCAGGTCAGTATAGTCCTGTGGGGCCCTCAGATTTATTAAGGTTTATCATACACCATGTCAGTATAATGCTGTCAGGTCCATAGATTTATTAAGGGTTCGCATATAGCAGGTCAGTATAGTGCTGTCAGGCCCTCAGATTTATTAAGGGTTATCATACAGAAGGTCAGTATAGTGCTATCAGCCAAGCAGATTTTTTAAGGATTATCATAGAGCAGGTCAGTATAGTGCTGTCAGGCCTGCAGATTTATTACGGGTTATCGTACAGCAAATCAGTATGGTGCTGTCAGGCCTTTAAATTTATTAAGGGTTATCATATAGCAGGTCAGTATAGTGCTGTCAGACCTTTAGATTTTTTAAGGGTTCTCATACAGCATGTCAGTATGGTGCTGTCAGGCCTTTAAATTTATTAAGGGTTATCATACAGCAGGTCAGTATAGTCCTGTGGGGCCCTCAGATTTATTAAGGTTTATCATACACCATGTCAGTATCATGCGGTCAGGTCCATAGATTTATTAAGGATTCTCATACAGCAGGTCAGTATAGTGCTGTCAGGCCCTCAGATTTATTAAGGGTTATCATACAGAAGGTCAGTATAGTGCTATCAGGCATGCAGATTTTTTAAGGGTTATCATAGAGCAGGTCAGTATAGTGCTATCAGGCCTGCAGATTTATTGCAGGTTATCGTATACCAGGTCATTATAGTGCTGTCAGGCCCTCAAATTTATTAAGGGTTATCATACAGCAAATCAGTATAGTGCTGTCAGGCCCTCAGATTTTTTAAGAGTTATCATACACCAGGTCAGTATAGTGCTGTCAGACCTGCAGATTTTTTAAGTGTTTTCATACAGCATGTCAGTATAATGCTGTCAGCCCTGCAGACATATTAAGGGTTATCATATACCAGATCAGTATAGTGCTGTCAGGCCCTAGGATTTATTAAGGGTTATCATACACCAGGTCAGTATAGTGCTATCAGGCCCACAGATTTATTAAGGGTTATCATACAGCAGGTTAGTATAGTGCTGTCAGGCCTGCAGATTTATTAATGTTTGTCATATACCAGGTCAGTATAATGCTGTCAGCCCATCAGATTTATTAAGGGTTATCATACACCAGGTCAGTATAATGCTGTCAGTCCATCAGATTTACTAAGGGTTATCATACAGCAGGTCAGTATAGTGCTGTCAGGCACCCAGATGTTTTAAGGGTTATCATATACCTGGTTAGTATAGTGCTCTAAGGCCCATAGATTTATTAAGGGTTATCACACAGCAGGTCAGTCTAGTGCTGTCAAGCCCTCAGATTTATTAAGGGTTATCATACACCAGGTCAGTATAGTGCTGTCAGGCCCTCACTGTTATTAAGGGTTATCATACAGCAGGTCAGTATAGTCCTGTGGGGCCCTCAGATTTATTAAGGTTTATCATACACCATGTCAGTATAATGCTGTCAGGTCCATAGATTTATTAAGGGTTTGCATATAGCAGGTCAGTATAGTGCTGTCAGGCCCTCAGATTTATTAAGGGTTATCATACAGAAGGTCAGTATAGTGCTATCAGGCATGCAGATTTTTTAAGGATTATCATAGAGCAGGTCAGTATAGTGCTGTCAGGCCTGCAGATTTATTACGGGTTATCGTACAGCAAATCAGTATGGTGCTGTCAGGCCTTTAAATTTATTAAGTGTTATCATACAGCAGGTCAGTATAGTGCTGTCAGACCTGCAGATTTTTTAAGGGTTCTCATACAGCATGTCAGTATGGTGCTGTCAGGCCTTTAAAATTATTAAGGGTTATCATACAGCAGGTCAGTATAGTCCTGTGGGGCCCTCAGATTTATTAAGGTTTATCATACACCATGTCAGTATCATGCGGTCAGGTCCATAGATTTATTAAGGATTCTCATACAGCAGGTCAGTATAGTGCTGTCAGGCCCTCAGATTTATTAAGGGTTATCATACAGAAGGTCAGTATAGTGTTATCAGGCATGCAGATTTTTTAAGGGTTATCATAGAGCAGGTCAGTATAGTGCTGTCAGGCCTGCAGATTTATTGCAGGTTATCGTATACCAGGTCATTATAGTGCTGTCAGGCCCTCAAATTTATTAAGGGTTATCATACAGCAAATCAGTATAGTGCTGTCAGGCCCTCAGATTTTTTAAGAGTTATCATACACCAGGTCAGTATAGTGCTGTCAGACCTGCAGATTTTTTAAGTGTTTTCATACAGCATGTCAGTATAATGCTGTCAGCCCTGCAGACATATTAAGGGTTATCATATACCAGATCAGTATAGTGCTGTCAGGCCCTAGGATTTATTAAGGGTTATCATACACCAGGTCAGTATAGTGCTATCAGGCCCACAGATTTATTAAGGGTTATCATACAGCAGGTTAGTATAGTGCTGTCAGGCCCGCAGATTTATTAATGTTTGTCATATACCAGGTCAGTATAATGCTGTCAGTCCATCAGATTTATTAAGGGTTATCATACACCAAGTCAGTATAATGCTGTCAGTCCATCAGATTTACTAAGGGTTATCATACAGCAGGTCAGTATAGTGCTGTCAGGCACCCAGATGTTTTAAGGGTTATCATATACCTGGTTAGTATAGTGCTCTAAGGCCCATAGATTTATTAAGGGTTATCACACAGCAGGTCAGTCTAGTGCTGTCAAGCCCTCAGATTTATTAAGGGTTATCATACACCAGGTCAGTATAATGCTGTCCGTCCATCAGATTTATTAAGGGTTATCATACAGCAGGTCAGTATAGTGCTGTCAGGCCCTCAGATTTATAAGGGGGTTATCATACACCAGGTCAGCATAATGCTGTCAGGCCCTCAGATTTATTAAGGGTTATCATACACCAGGTCAGTATAGTGATGTCAGGCCCTAAGATTTATTAAGGGTTATCATACAGCAGGTCACTATAGTGCTATCAGGCCCTCAGATTTATTAAGGGTTATCATACAGCAGATCAGTATAGTGCTGTCAGGCCTGCAGATTTATTAAGGGTTATCCTATCCCAGGTCAGTATAGTGCTCTCAGGCCTGCAGATTTATTAAGCATTATCATACAGCAGGTCAGTATAGTGCTGTATGGCCCGTAGATTTATTAAGGGTTATCATACACCAGGTCAGTATAGTTCTGTCAATCCTGCAGATTTTTTTAAGGGTTATCATACAGCAGGTCAGTATAATGCTCTTAGGCCTGCAGATTTATTAAGGCTTATCATATACCAGGTCAGTATAGTGCTGTCAGGCCCTCAGACTTATTAAGGGATATCATACACCAGGTCAGTATAGTGCTGTCAGGCTTCAGATTGTTTAAGGGTTATCATACAGCAGATCAGTATAATGCGATCAGGCCTGCAGATTTATTAAGGGTTATCATATACCAGGTCAGTATAGTGCTGTCAGGCCCTCAGATTTATTAAGGGTTATCATACACCAGGTCAGTATAGTGCAGTCAAGCCCTCAGATTTATTAAGGGTTATCATACAAAAGGTCAGTATAGTGCTTTCAGGCCCTCAGATTTATTAAGGGTTATCATATACCAGGTCAGTATAGTGCTGTCAGGCCCATAGATTTATTAAGGGTTATCACACAGCAGGTCAGTATAGCGCTGTCAGTCCCTCAGATCTATGAAGGGTTATCATACAGCAGGTCAGTCTAGTGCTGTCAGGCCCTCAGATTTGTTAAGGGTTATCACACACCATGTCAGTATAGTGTTGTCAGGCCCTCAGAATTATTAAGGGTTATCATATACCAGGTCAGTATAGTGCCGTCAGGCCTGCAGATTTTTTAAGGGTTATCATGCAGCAGGTCTGTATAGTGCTGTCAGGCCCATTTATTTGTTAAAGGTTATCATATACCAGGTCAGTATAGTGCTGTAATGCCCTCAGATTTAGTAAGGGTTACCATACAGCAGGTCAGTATAGTTCTGTCAGGCCTGCAGATTTATTAAGCGTTATCATACAGCAGGTCAGTATACTGCTGTCAGGCCCTCAGATTTATTAAGAGTTATCACACACCTGGTCAGTATAGTGCTGTTAGGCTTTCAGATTTATTAAAGTTTATCATACAGCAGGTCAGTATAGTGCTGTCAGGCCTGCAGGTTTATTAAAGGTTATCATACAGCAGGTCAGTATAGTGCTGTCAGGTCCTCAGATTTATTACGGGTTATCGTACATCAGGTCAGTATAGTGCTGTCAGTCCCTCAAATTTATTAATGGTTCTCATACAGCAGGTCAGTATAGTGCTGTCAGGCCCTCAGATTTATTAATGGTTATCATACAGCAGGTCAGTATAGTGCTGTCTTATCCTCAGATATATTAAGGGTTATAATATACCTGGTCAGTTTAGTGCTGTCCGGCCCATAGATTTATAAAGGGTTATCATACTGCAGGTCAGTATAGTGCTGCCAGGCCGTAGATTTATTAAGGGTTATCATACACCAGGTCAGTATAGTGCAGTCAGGCCCTCAGATTTATTAAGGGTTATCATACAAAAGGTCAGTATACTGCTTTCAGGCCCTCAGATTTATTAAGGGTTATCATATACCAGGTCAGTATAGTGCTGTCAGTCCTGCAGATTTATTAAGGGTTATCATACACCAGGTCAGTGTAGTACTGTCAGGTCATCAGATTTATTAAGGGTTATCATACACCAGGTCAGTATAGTGCTGCCAGGCCCATAGATTTATTAAGGGTTATCACACAGCAGGTCTGTATAGTGCTGTCAGTCCCTCAGATTTATGAAGGGTTATCATACAGCAGGTCAGTATACTGCTGTCAGGCCCTCAGATTTATTAAGAGTTGTCACACACCTGGTCAGTATAGTGCTGTTAGGCTTTCAGATTTATTAAAGTTTATCATACAGCAGGACAGTATATTGCTGTCAGGCCTGCAGATTTATTAAAGGTTATCATACAACAGGTCAGTATAGTGCTGTCAGGCCCTCAGATTTATTACGGGTTATCATACATCAGGTCAGTATAGTGCTGTCAGTCCCTCAGATTTATTAATGGTTCTCATACAGCAGGTCAGTATAGTGCTGTCAGGCCCTTAGATTTATTACGGGTTATCATACATCAGGTCAGTATAGTGCTGTCAGTCCCTCAGATTTATTAATGGTTCTCATACAGCAGGTCAGTATAGTGCTGTCAGGCCCTTAGATTTATTAAGGGTTATCATACACCAGATTAGTATAGTGCTGTCAGGCCCTCAGATGTATTAAGGGTTATCACACAGCAGGTCAGTATAGTGCTGTCAGGCCTGCAGATTTATTATGGGTTATCACACAGCAGGTCATTATAGTGCTGTCAGGCCCATAGATTTATTAAGGGTTTTCACACACCAGGTCAGTATAGTGCTGTCAGGCCTGCAGATTTATTAAGGGTTATACAGCATGTTAGTATAGTGCTGTCAGGCCCTCAGATTTATTAAGGATTATCATATGCCTGGTCAGTATAGTGCTGTCAGGCCCGTAGATTTAGTAAGGGTTATCATACACCAGGTCAGTATAGTGCTATCAGGCCCTCAGATTTATTAAGGGTTATCATGCACCAGGTCAGTGTAGTGCTGTCAGGCCCTCAGATTTATTAAGGGTTATTATACACCAGGTCATTATAGTGCTGTCAGACCCTCAGATTTATTAAGGGTTATCACACACCAGGTCAGTATAGTGCGCTGAGACATTGCAGTCTGTCTAAAGATAGGAAACCTAAACAGTAATATAAGTATTCCCACCGTTGCTTAGCTCAGCATAAGAAAAACAGCTGCATGGCCCATTTGAATCTACATAAATTTTGCAAACCTCATCAAGGCAAGTGATGTTATTCAGCTCCAATGTCACCTTTAATGTAACAGTTAATATAGCGTTAGACTAAAATTTAGTAGTACATATGATCTGCTATCACAAGCGACATTCGAACGTAGTATTTTTTAATACTTAAAAATGTTACCTTAGCAGCAATTAGACAATTAACTGTAATATTTATGAAGATCCTTACTTGAATTTCCATGTAGATAAGAGATTATTTTTGGACTTATTTTGTCTTTGCGATGGATTGTATAAAGGTATTTGGAAAGGGGGCATTGAGAACTTTTAAGGGTTTACTACTGAAATGCTGGATCAGTGCTGACTTGGTCATACCTAACATGTTGTCTTAAAGAAGACTGTCTCTTCAACTATCATAAGGAAGTTTAAAAAATAATCACATTAGCTGATGGTAATTTCCTGCCCTGAGCAAATTATTACTGGAGCATAACTGATGTAAAATTCTGTCCTAATTCTGTCTTCGCTGGACATGAGGCTTGTGGTCTGCAGCCACAATAATATTTAACCTCAAACAAAGTTAGTATTGAAATGCCTGTACTAAAAATGTGCTTACATTACGGGCATATCAGAATGCAACCACATTTGGTGGACAAAGCTGATAGGTATCCTCTTTGTTTGATATCAGCTAGTGCCTCTGTTTTCTAATCGAAGGAAACTCCAAGTCATGCCACCTGCTGCAGGTGCTCTAACGATAAGGGCAGTGGCATGCCAGTGTTACATCCTTCCCTTATAGACAAACATATTAGTGTCCGCAGTGTTATCTGAATTGTGTGCATTGACTCTCATCAGTAATAAATGACTAGCAATTACACCTCATAAATGTAACACATTATCTAACAACTCTTCTGTAAAAACTGCTGTGAAGGCACAAATGGTGACATAATATCCCCACTAGTTAAAAGAAAATTGTTAACTATGTTACTGCAAGAAATAGAGCCCCATGAGCCATATAAAATTATATTAATCAGCCTTCTTTGAAAGGAAACCGAAGAATAAAATGTGGGGGCATGGCCAACATGGAGAGCAGTAAACAGCACTGTGTTTTAGCTCTGCTTTATTTTAACATCTCAGACAGGATTTTTAGTAAAAAACAAACAGAATATTTCAAAACTTGATAGATTTATAGTTTTAACATCTGCTGAAAGATTTACTACAAACAAGATAACACGTTTGAAACTCTTTTAGTTTCTTTTTCCTGTCAAGAAAACTATAAAGAACTGCTTTAAGCCCAGTGTACAGAGCAGTACTATGAAACAAGACATACAGGCTATACTAAGTAACATCAGTGAGCATCTGTAAAAATAGGTAAATTAGAAAGCAAAATGGACAATTGTAAAGAGGAATGTAAAAAAAACAAGTTGAAGTGCTGAGTGAATCTCAAAAATCATCACAAATTTCGAATATAGAACAGGCGATGTCTGATTTTGATAGAAGATTACTTCAAAATGAGAATAACACTGATTTTCTTCTAAAACAAAACAACTTTTTCCGGGGAAAAGAAGACTTACAGAACCAATCAAGAAGGATTGACATGAGGACTTACAGGATTCCTGAAAACGAAGAGTGACACAGTATGATTTAATTCCTTGATACTTGGCTATGCGACGCTTTTCCCTTTGTATCGAAAGGGAACATAGCTCACTTTCTAACTCAACTTTAAAAAAATGCCTGAAGCAAGGTCAGTCATGATAAGATTTTCCTCAAGTCAAGATAAGGATTTAGTCTTAAAAACTGCGTGGACTAATTATCCAGTTAAAATTAAAGAAAAAACTATAAGATTTGACAATGACTATTCAACATTAGTGATGTCAGAGAAAAAAGCATGTGTTCCACGTGTTAAAGGCTTAAAGAAAAACAATATTAAAGCACAAATCTTGTTTCCAGCAAAAATAAGGATCCACCTTCCAAAAGGAAAGAAGATTTTTAACACCTTGGAAGATGCAATGGACTTTATACAAAAATAAATAAATAAATAAATAAATAAAAATCTAGAAAAATAAAACAGGAGAAATGGACTGGAATCTGACGACTTTTTTAAAGAGAATACAACAAGAGATGGTTGGTTAATAAAAGGCAAAAACAGCAAAAAACTGGGGGAAAAATGAAAATCAATGTATTTCCTGATTATGAATTCATATTAATTTAAAGAAGTGTTTGAATACTTATGAACAGGTGCTGAATATTACGTTTTACAAGGTGAATCATTTCTTTCTTTCTTTCTCTACTTTAAATGGTTACTAGTTCCCTTTTTAAAATGCTAGAGCTTGATTCTTTTAGCTATATATGAAATTAAAGCAACTTATTTTCTTTTAGAATTTTAAAGGCTAAACTATTCATTTTATTAAAAGTTAATCATTATTATGATGAAACTTATGTTAGGAGGCACACTTAGTGATATCTTGGCATAATTAAGTAATGTACTATTAAATATAATGCAAGATGCAACAAATGACACTGAAGAAGCATGTTAAGTTATATTCCTGGTTCGTAAAATGGTCCAGTAGCGTGGTACTGACAGTGTACTTGACATGCAATAGCACCCAGGAAAGACATGCTGTCTTATACACAAAGTATAAAAAATATAGCTTTTGCATATATAAAAGTTATTATTGGAATGCTATCACATAATTAGAGTAACATTCATACTTTAACAAGTTAAACCTGGCATAACTGTCATTCTTTTAATGCAAGTTTATATGCTGTGTCTCCTTTAAAAATGACAGTCTACTTTAAATTAAACATCTTATGTAAATAATGCTTACTGAATCATGAAATGATATATTTTTAAATACAATAGCTTTTTAGTGGTTAAAATAGTTTGAAATGTTTTTGTTGGTGTAGGTGGTTTGGAGGGGTTTGCAGGATTGATGTGTGGTGTGGAGGTGGGTTGGATTCACTTGCGAGCCCTTTTATGTGAGTTGTAACTGATGGACTGTTCATTTTCAAGCCCTTATCATGAAAACCAGCTTGAAACAACTTAAAGTCATAAGCACTTTTGTGATGCAGTGGACGTTCTGCAAATTGTGAGAACTGTCCAGGTTACTTCTTCCTGTCTACAAGTAAATAATCATAATATTTTCAATCATATGTTAAGATGCCAAAGAATGCAAGTTACATAATAAGAAAGCGGCAGTGAATTGCATTCTAAATCACTGTCAGTTATTAAATAGTTCTGAATGTTTGAAGTATACCAAAATAATAGTTTACTAGCCTATAGAAAGACACTTCTGATAAAAAAATGTAGGACTGTGTTTCTCTGTTATTGTCACGTTTTAATGATAACAAAACTTAATATCTCAGAACAATTTATTATAGAAAATTTGAAACTTAAAAGGGACGATTTTTCAGATGTTTGTTCAGATGCTATTAGACATAACATTTAAGGAAAAAATAGGACTGGTTCTAACAGTAGTACTAGATTAAAGAGCATCAACTATATAAGGATAAATATAAATGTTCTATTTAAGCAATAACCCACGGATGGGTGTGGGTAATTGTGGATTTAGCCACGGTTGGTGTGGTTTGGTCACGAGGGTGAAGCCGAAGTGACAAAACAAAAGCAACTGTGGGTAAATCCAGCATTGCCCACACACAGCCGTGAGTTATTGCTATTATACGACATTATTTAACAAAAAAAATACTTACTTTTCTTAAATAATGTCATTGTATAATGACTCCATGCTACCCTTCTGCAGATTTCCTGGGGCATTTCTGATATACTGCGTATGCGTAAGGGTCGTGTTCCCACGTTTACGCTGTACATCAGTGCTGTGCAGAGGTAGCAATGGAGAAAAAAAGATCTCCGTTGCTTTTTAAGTATCTGGCTATGTTAAACAGCTATATTAAATGAGTTTAACATAGAGACATATCTTTAAAAAAAGCAACCGAGAAAGGAAGATCTCCGTTGCTTTTTAAGTATCTGGCTATGTTAAACAGCTATATTAAATGAGTTTAACATAGAGACATATCTTTAAAAAAAGCAACCGAGAAAGGAAGATCTCCGTTGCTTTTAAGTATCTGGCTATGTTAAACAGCTATATTAAATGAGTTTAACATAGAGACATATCTTTAAAAAAAGCAACCGAGAAAGGAAGATCTCCGTTGCTGTTTAAGTATCTGGCTATGTTAAACAGCTATATTAAATGAGTTTAACATAGAGACATATCTTTAAAAAAAGCAACCGAGAAAGGAAGATCTCCGTTGCTGTTTAAGTATCTGGCTATGTTAAACAGCTATATTAAATGAGTTGAACATAGAGACATATCTTTAAAAAAAGCAACCGAGAAAGGAAGATCTCCGTTGCTTTTAAGTATCTGGCTATGTTAAACAGCTATATTAAATGAGTTTAACATAGAGACATATCTTTAAAAAAAGCAACCGAGAAAGGAAGATCTCCGTTGCTTTTAAGTATCTGGCTATGTTAAACAGCTATATTAAATGAGTTGAACATAGAGACATATCTTTAAAAAAAGCAACCGAGAAAGGAAGATCTCCGTTGCTTTTTAAGTATCTGGCTATGTTAAACAGCTATACTAAATGAGTTTAACATAGAGACATATCTTTAAAAAAAGCAACCGAGAAAGGAAGATCTCCGTTGCTGTTTAAGTATCTGGCTATGTTAAACAGCTATATTAAATGAGTTTAACATAGAGACATATCTTTAAAAAAAGCAACCGAGAAAGGAAGATCTCCGTTGCTTTTAAGTATCTGGCTATGTTAAACAGCTATATTAAATGAGTTTAACATAGAGACATATCTTTAAAAAAAGCAACCGAGAAAGGAAGATCTCCATTGCTTTTAAGTATCTGGCTATGTTAAACAGCTATATTAAATGAGTTTAACATAGAGACATATCTTTAAAAAAAGCAACCGAGAAAGGAAGATCTCCGTTGCTGTTTAAGTATCTGGCTATGTTAAACAGCTATATTAAATGAGTTTAACATAGAGACATATCTTTAAAAAAAGCAACTGAGAAAGGAAGATCTCCGTTGCTGTTTAAGTATCTGGCTATGTTAAACAGCTATATTAAATGAGTTTAACATAAAGACATATCTTTAAAAAAAGCAACCGAGAAAGGAAGATCTCCGTTGCTGTTTAAGTATCTGGCTATGTTAAACAGCTATATTAAATGAGTTTAACATAGAGACATATCTTTAAAAAAAGCAACCGAGAAAGGAAGATCTCCGTTGCTTTTTAAGTATCTGGCTATGTTAAACAGCTATATTAAATGAGTTTAACATAGAGACATATCTTTAAAAAAAGCAACCGAGAAAGGAAGATCTACGTTGCTTTTTAAGTATCTGGCTATGTTAAACAGCTATATTAAATGAGTTTAACATAGAGACATATCTTTAAAAAAAGCAACCGAGAAAGGAAGATCTCCGTTGCATTTTAAGTATCTGGCTATGTTAAACAGCTATATTAAATGAGTTTAACATAGAGACATATCTTTAAAAAAAGCAACCGAGAAAGGAAGATCTCCGTTGCTTTTTAAGTATCTGGCTATGTTAAACAGCTATATTAAATGAGTTTAAAATAGAGACATATCTTTAAAAAAAGCAACCGAGAAAGGAAGATCTCCGTTGCTGTTTAAGTATCTGGCTATGTTAAACAGCTATATTAAATGAGTTTAACATAGAGACATATCTTTAAAAAAAGCAACCGAGAAAGGAAGATCTCCGTTGCTTTTAAGTATCTGGCTATGTTAAACAGCTATATTAAATGAGTTTAACA